>NW_004797786.1:261645-263811 GCF_000002075.1 Aplysia californica
TCTCTCTCTCTCTCTCTCTCTCTCCCCATATACACATTCACATGCGCAAACTCCACCCCCCCCCTCCATTTTATGTCCCTAGGGAGGCGCCAGCGAGGCTATTCTGATTTCCCTTATCTCTGCCAGGAAAGCAGCAATTAACAAATTGAGATGTCTTGACCCTCAGCTGACCAACGGTCAAGCTCTGGACAAGCTAGTTGCGTATACGTCAGATCAGGTGAGAGAATCAAACGGGGTAGCACTCGAGTGCTGCTGATAGCTTTGTACTTTCTATCTGTCATCAGAGTTGATTTTGTTTAAATTTGTCTATGAAACGTGATGCGTGTAAAATAGACAGTAAACACTCAGTTTTATTTATTTTTAAAACAGGGTCAAAAATCAACAACATTCATCATTGCTAAATTATTACTCCTTGTTCACGTTCAGGTAAAAAAACCCAGACAGGTTGGTCTTGGTTCTCCACTCACATCACTGTTCGGATGCCCTCTAAAAGCTACTGCTTTGTTCTTTTCCCATTGTCCACCTGTTCAAGTTCTCTAAGTGGGAAAACGTAAGGCGGCCGATTTCTGTCACCTAACCCCTAGGCGCCTTAAATTATAAGAATCAATCTATACAATCTCTGTAAGCGCACGTAGACACGACCTAATCTCTGTGCCGATCTGCGGGATCGGTGGCAGCTTATTTTATAGAAATGATATTTTGATTCTTATTCACCGACAGAGGCTGCTCGGTGCAAAGAAGTGCACCCCTCCACCCAACAGAAGTATAAGCTCTGAAGCGTAATATAATATTAATAGTGGTACGAGTATCTCCTATCCAACGTGACACATTTCTGTCTTGTAGGACATTAAGGTCCTTAAAAAACAACAACCCAACCCTCTACAGTGGAACTCAGTTTCAGCAAACTCTGATTCAACGAAACGAGTGGTATTCCCCGTTTTTTTTTTTTAATTGATGAAAATCAATAAAAACATCTCGGACTCAACGAACTCATAAATGAGCAAGCTCCGCTCATTTTTCTCCCACAACGAACCTTATCTATTCCTGGAAACCACCCATGACATATGCATCGTGAACCATTATTCGCCCCGCCTATTACATGTATTTATATCTTATGCGACCAATCAGCGGTCTCTTCTTTAGTACCAAAACCACACGTTGTAAGCACGCACACATACATCTTGGCGCTCATATGACCTTATCATCAGTTGCGAGCGCGGTAAAAACCTTACAAAACTAAACACACAGATCTCATAGTGTGTATCGGGGTCGGACTGCGTCTGCGTGTGTCTGGGGGAAAGGGGGGGGGGACAACCGATTTGGGAGGGGAACGTCGGTATAAGTACAAATGCGTCACAGTTATACCCCCCCCCCTGCTACTGATCAACGTTACAATGATACGCTATTATTGACATACATGACACGTAATGAATTGAGCTCTGGACTGTGGTGAAATCAAACGTTTCCGTATGCTAGGCTCTACACAGCAACATAACATGTTCGGCAAACAGTACGTTATAGACTATTAATGACACAGGCGTTCATTTGAATGAATTTGCCCTTGTGCAAAGTGTGTTTGGCAGAGTTAATGTATTTTTCTGAAACTGTCCAGCATTTCTTCGGTATGGCATAAAAAGAAAACAACAAACAAACGAACATGCTTCTCATTTGAAACCAACCTACTTTTGTGTGAGAAAGTCGAATATTACTTGCTATGTGCCTGTAATTATCTCCACAAAAACCTCATGTTTGCTATAACGAACACTCGGATTCAACGAAATTTAAGGTCAGGCCCGGCGACTTCGTTGAATTTGAGTTCCACCTTATCACCTCGTGTGCCCAGGCTGGGGATACTGGAACTCACTGAAATTTATTTTTTGGATATCTTGATCCAGACCCACTGCTGTATGGAGAAATCCTGTCTGATCGGCTTAGTATCTTTGACCATCCTTCCCAGCGACACCACAGGCGCGCTGAGTTGGGAGACCCTCGAGGCCGCCATATGCAGGGACCTGGCTCGGGGTCTCGTTCCTGTCTTTGTAAGTACAGTCGAAATTGTCTAGAAGAAATGTGGTTGTCTGAGACAGGTGGTCGTCTTGGACAATGTCGTTATAGTAGTGCAGAGTTTGTATGTGCGTGTGTGTGTGTGTGTGTATGTGTGTGTGT
>NW_004797786.1:264307-270807 GCF_000002075.1 Aplysia californica
CAACAACAAAACAAACAAACAAACAATCTCAACAAAAATAGAAACATCCCTTAGATAATTTTTAATTTACACAAACAAAATTAAATGTGAAAAAAAAACACAAAGTGAAAAGATTTATCTATCTATTCTATCCCCCCCCACCCCCACCCCCACACCTTTTTCCATACCGTCCGTCTCCGATTTGAACTTTTCCAGTTTTGTGCCACGATCGGTACAACATCCACTTGTGCATTTGACAACCTGGCGGAGCTTGGTCCTGTTTGTGAGTAAAACAACCTATGGTGTTGTGTACATTCTCATTATGTACGACCAAAAGTTTTTCACCTGACCATGAAGGAAAAAGTTAGAAAGCTGAAATTTGGTACTAAGCTTAGTCTTTCTTTATGTAGTCGTCTCCCAGAGTTATACTTATACATGTTTTCCATCTGTGTATGGCCTTGAAAAGACCTTGAGAATAGAGGACCCTACCTATGTCAGAAAAAACAGCCCTATACCGCTTCTTTGAACGCATCATCACTTTTTTACACCAAAATTTTATCACAGGATAGGATGGGCAATCAGTTCCATATACGGCATGCATCTCCGTAAAAATATCATGCAGTACTTGCAAGAACAAATACTTCGTTACTGCACTGCGCTCAATTTTCTCCATTTTTATGTTGAAACAACATACCCCCATTCACTTAAAGTGCGCTGGTGGTGAAATCAGTAATCCAAAATTCCCCAAAATTTACAGGGATTTGTGGAAGATAATTTTTGGCTTCCACTCTAAAGTTCAGCTTTCTACCTTTATTCCTTCATGGTCAGGTAAAAAAACACTTTTGGTATGCCCCCTGTATAACTAGTTCCATGCTGTTACAAATAGAAAATCACAATGAACGTAGGCTATAGGCAACTAATAACCTAACCAACTTCACGTCTGCTTTAAAATTAAAATATTTCACTTAATACATTGGCCGGCAAAGGAAATTCCAGGCTGTCCAGGGAGTATGGCTATACACAATATTTTCATTAATTAAAGTATGATTACTGAACCTCTAGAATTCAGACTCCTCAGAACAGGCTACTGTCCCCCATCCACCCACTCACATGTAAATAAATAAATAAATAAATAAATAAATAAATAAATAAATAAATAAATAAATAAATAAATAAATAAATAAATAAATAAATTCATTAACAAATAAATACAATGAATAAAAGAATTAAATAATTTTCACGTGAATAAATAAATAAATAAATTAATTAATTAATTAATTAATTTTAAATAAAATAAACAAAAATAAATAAATACATTTTTAAAAAGAAAGAAGAAAACAAAAGGAAACAAAATAAAACAAAACAAAACAAAAAGTGTTGGTTTGCACAGGACAGTCACATTGTGTGACTAAGGCAACCCCTGTCAAAACATTAGCCCATATATTTTCTTTCAATTACACAATTTATATGGCTCATCTGACTAACCAAGAGCCTAATACCCATCTTTGAACATTTCAAGCTCAATAGATGAGGAGGTACTCATTTGAAGGAATCTTATAGAGGTTGATTTCAAATGCAGGCGGTAGCAATCTTAAAACATGCCTCATGTCCACAAAAATGTTTGCACTGAGCTATTAATTTTATTTTTATGCTATGCGCCCTACATTAATTACACTTTTGGATCCTTACACGTTTGGATCATGCATTGCAGAATTACTTAAAATCACTTTTGATGTAATATCGAAAACATAATCTTAGAATTTTCAGAACATTTTTCCCATTTACATACCTTAGTCACCCCGGGGTGTCATGGTTACCCCAGTTTACGGTAATTAAATAACCTCAGAATATAATCAAATGAAAAAAAAATCATTAAACGAATTTAAAAAATGAAAGTAGTTTTACCTAAAAAGAATCCAAAACGCATCACTGTACAGTCAAACATAGATCTGAAACTGTATTTTTCCATTAAAGGCTGAAAAGGTTTAGAAGGGCAAACTCAAAGATCTAGTTACCCTTGATCAGTGCAACCGTTCTGCATATATATAGATCGAATATTCTGAAAGGCAAGCATGTAAGGGAAAAAAAAGTTTTTTGTTAAAACACCAAGCAGTAACCAAAACAACGTCATCTCTCGGTTGATTTTTGCAAATTAATTTCTGATTCCTCAGTTAACACAATCTAGACGACGTAAGAGTCGGGCTGCTCAGGTCTGTCAAGGCCAACATGGGGGCCCAGAGGACACACTGGTGAAGTCAGAAGGACAGAATAATAGATCTATGTACTCGTGTGCGGCTCTCTGCGTGGACCATATGGGGCAGAACCATTTGACTACAAAAAATGCCCTTATCTTTCAATTAGTACTCCACTTTATAGTTTTCACTCATTACTGCTGTTTGCAAACGAATTAAGGGCATCATAATCTTTCTAATTAATCATATAAGTCAGTTAGAAAGAAAAGTTAGACCGGCTTCTGTGTCTGTGGTGTAGTGGTTAGACCTTTTGCTGTTGCAGACAAGAGACCCGAGCTGGGTTCCCGAGTGAGGAGAACATTTTCAGGTGGAATGCATTTCTCTCAGCCCAGGTTGGCCCTGACAGGCAGGGTCGGAAGTACATCTCTAAAATGATCTAAATTGTATCAGTGGGGGCGTAAGAACACGTGCATTAAAACATTTTTCAAAATTTAGTGATCTGTCTCGGCGCCTGCATATATAAAAACATTTCATTTTTATTGTGGATCAGCCAGTCGCCGTGTTTGTATGTGTAGGTATAATCCAGGATGGCGACGTGTGTTCCCCAGGCAACAAGTACGGAGTCTGGATGCACGTAGACGCCGCGTACGCCGGGAGTGCCTGTATCTGTCCCGAGTTCCGCTATCTTCTGGACGGCGTGGAGGTGAGGGACGGAGCTTGGTGATTGTCACTCAATGGGTTTTCAATTGTTTGTTTTTTTGGTCCCTTGCCCATTTCTATGATATTGACGCCATCTGATTAGTAGAAAAATGTGCATATAAAAGTGTCCAATTGTGCATTACGTACAAAATTGTAAAACATGTAACTATTACTTATAGATGTTCAACATAATTATAGATGTATGTGAAGGATCTTAGAGCAATGATGATTTTAGAAATGACGTGGTGGTGGTGATGAATGATGATGTGGGATGGTGTTTATGTACATGCTTCTGTTAGTTGAGGTTTTTTTTTTCATGTTAGCGTTAGTCCTATCTTCCTCTGCTCCGATGAGTCACGAGAGATGTGGGCACCCGCTATCCAGTTCCCTACTGGAACCATCTTTAATGTCACCATGAAGTTCCGAAATGGTGGGCACAGTCTCTGCTAAGGTGACCTTGTTAGTATATTAGCCTATTCTGGCGGGCCAAGACAAGTGAAGAGAGGACCTTATTATTAGGTAGACAGTACAGTGGCAGATATGTTGGGGATTTCTTAGGGGGGTTGTCGGAAGCATTTTGACAACCAGGTTATAGTTGCAGTCTTAATAATATACAGTAGTCACTTTCTACTCCCTAACCATTTATCCCAGGCATTCCTTTCGAGTCTTATGTAAACATGCAGTTGCGGAGATTCCGACGCAGGATCCCCGAACTCAGTCGAGAGGGACCAATTTGGTTTGTCAGTCTTATTCTCTCTCGCCTACCCCTTCTCTTTCTATCACCCTCCCCACCACCACCCCTATGTCTTCTTTCATTTTTTTCTGTCTCTCTGTATTTCATCCCCTCTCTCTTTTGATCCCCCCTCTATCACTCTCTCTTTCTCTCTCTCTCTCTCTCTCTCTCTCTCTCTCTCTCTCTCTCTCTCTCTCTCTCTCTCTCTCTTTCTCTCTCTCCTTTCTATTCTATCGAGTCTCTCCCCTTTCTATCGAGTCTCTCTGTCTTTCCTTCTGCTGGAACGTTGGATCCTTGTCAGCGCATAAGGAATGATCGCAACAGCCCGCCACCTTAATGATCAATAAATAGTGTCGATAGATGAATTATTTGATGCGTAGAGCTAAAACACGAGTCACTAATGCTCAACTGTGGGAGAGAACAAGCCAAAGGCCAGTAAAGGAAGATATTCAGGTGAATAAATGGAAATGGATTGGACACACCCTGAGGAGACCCCCGACAAGCATCATCAGGCAGGCTTTAACGTGGAACCCACAAGGAAAGCGTAAGAAGAGAAGACCAAAGATGACATGAAGGCGAGCGGTACAAGCGGAAATTGAAAAAGTGGGGACATCATGGAAACAGATAGAAAAGGATGCTCAGGACAGGCTTCGCTGGAGTAATGTTGTTGATGGCCTGTGCTCCACTGGGAGTTATAAAGGGCAAGAGAGAGAGAGAGAGAGAGAGAGAGAGAGGGAGAGAGAGAGAGAGAGAGAGAGAGAGAGAGAGAGAGAGAGAGAGAGAGAGAGAGAGCTGAAACATCCGAAATTACAATGATATTCTTCCAGTCCCCCTCCCCCCTCCCCCCTCACCTCTTCCTTTGTCTCTCCTTCTCTTTACTTTCTCTTTTCCTACCTTCTCCCTCTCTCCATTTATCTCCATTTATTTTATCTTTTCCCTACTGTTTCTATCTCTCTGTCTTGTGTTGTTTTCCCTCGCAGCACAGACTTTGTAATCACTATAGTGGCGAAATGTTACCACACTAACTTAGACAGTCATAATGTGGTTGTGTCCACAGCACTGCACGTCAATCAGTGTGAGCCCACACAAGTGGCTCCTCGTGAACTATGACTGCACGGCCTTGTGGTGAGTACAGGTGGATCTGTCCTGTACATATAGATCTAGGCTTCGTTCAGTTGTTGTTGATCTTTTGTAAGTGTTTTACGGCGCTCGCAACTGCATAAGGTCATATGAGCGAGCGGGACACATTAAACTTTTTTAGTTGGTAGGAAATTTTGAATTATGCCCACCGAAGCCTACTCTTATCGATTTTACCCCACAAAGGGATCTTTAACGTGCGCAACTTGCACACAGGCCCTCATAGATTTTTTGCCCTTGTCCGAGAAGGCTAAGTGTTAAGAAGGAGCCAAACAGTAGCAGTAGAAAAGCAGCAGAAAGAGTCAGGAGCCTTAGAGGAGGGGGCAAAGGGGATCAGGGCAGAAAGAGGAGATGAAAGCAGACGACAGAACATTGCTAGAGGAGGTGAAAGGGGACAATTTTAGAGAAGAAAATTTTTCGGTCGCTACCCGGATTCGAACCCGAGACTTTTGATGAGAGGCCAACATCTTAACCTCTAGCCTCAAGGCCACGAGAGCCCCTCGTTCAGTTGTGCATTGCGACTGTTTTATCTCTTCACCATCATCACTGACCAAACATTTCCCATTTTTCTTGTTTTGTTTTTCTTGAAGCATTACCGTTTGTACCATGGTGGCCTATTTTACGTTACTTACAAAATATTTCCACACCAAAATCAGGAAATTGAACAAACAACCATACAAAAACAAAAATACAACTCTTTAAAAATGTAGCAGCGGACACAAAATGTCCGGTCAGCCAAAGGCAATGTCACGGTTCATTCCGAACGATCACACACAAATCAGAAACATACTTCTGGATGGTAATATGGAAGCTCTCCAAAATAATAGGTACCCAACACAATGGCCCTTACTTGAAGTTTAGGCCAGTAGGCGCCATATATTGAGGCCAGCAAAGTTGTCTATAGTGCGGTGAAAAATTCGTGGCGCAACTTATCGTCAAATATTTCTTATCGAACATAGACTCTCCAGCTTATGCACAATGACTTGTATCCATTTGTCTTAATAGATCACTGTTATTTTTAACACCCGTTAGCTGTATTCAAGAAAATATCAAAATGGAACGTTTCTGCAGATTTTAAAAGGTTTACAGCTGGGGCAATGTCGCTTTTACAAACAAGTCCGTCATTTTTCTAACCGTAACACTAACTTTAATGAACACATGTTTTGAGAACCTTTAGTGCAAAAATGTGCTCACAGTTAAATCAATTTTATTTCTTGTAACAAGTTTTACTATTAAAAAGTGTCATTGGCGAGCTGTGACGTAGGCCATATTATATGCGCATGCAAAATGTGTGCGAGAAGCGGGAAGTGCTGTGAACAATTCCAGTTTCTGCCTGAAAGAGATTTGTAGTATTATAGTATTTTATATAAATTTAAGAAGCAGTTTTTAAATCTAGCCTCAATTGTGGTAGAAAATATGATTAAGTTAAGACAAATTGATACAAACAGCTGTGCAAAGTATGGAAGTCATTGAATCACCCGTTAAAGATATATATTTGAGGATAAATTGCGTCACGAATTTTTGACCGCATTATAGTCGTACGTTTCAGCTGACGTTGGTGGAGTTACTAAAGAAATTAGATCTACTTCCATCTTTTCTATGCTGGTTTTCTTTCACAAACTAAACTACTGATTTCAACTACAGATGTTATGCTCAAATTGCGTTTTTTTTAAAGTAAACATTTCCTTGTCATCTCTCTCTCTTTCTCTCTCTTTCTGTCATTCCCCCCCCCCTCTCTCTTTCCCTCGCTCGCTCTATGT
>NW_004797786.1:272101-273141 GCF_000002075.1 Aplysia californica
TTGAGAATTGGTAGGATTTCCAAAATATGTTAAAATAATAATATGTAGGTTCAACATTAATTTGTCAGGAACTTCCAATGAATAATCAATATTAATGACCAGACGAACTATGGAAACCAAAGTGCGAGCACCCACGTCACAATGCTCAATAGTGCGCATGATGATGATGATGATGATGATGATGATGATGATGATGATGATGATGATGACGACGATAGAAATAGTGATTTTATGGGAGGTTATTTTTATATCTGGAGGAATTGGCAATACAACTGCAGGACACTGTCTCATCCTCAGCACTGGCAGGTCAACATGGGTCGCAGGTTTAGATCTCTCAAGTTGTGGTTCGTTCTGCGTATGTACGGAGTCAAGGGTCTACAGGAACGGATCAGACAGGTATTTGCGAAGAGCTTGGTGATAGTTTGTACAAGGTAGTTGATGTTTTGCGATCTTACCCATAAAGGTTAGATCATTTTGAGGCTGTCCCTGTCGTTTTACGCAAGAAAAATTTTGAAATTATACAAACTGAGTCCAAAAATGTGAAATTATGCCATTCTGTTAATTTTAACAAAGAATGATAAAGGAAAATAATCAGAAATTATGCCCAAAATGATCAAATTTTGTTAAATTATGCGGGGTGCATAATATAACAACGGGGACAGTTTCGAGGTCAGGCTACCTCCACCGTGCCTATCATCAATTCCGCCCCGACTGAGTGTCAAATGGAGTATCTGGGTACATGTATACCGTTGGAGACACTTGATAATTTTGTTAATAACTGTTGCTTTCTCCAGCAAGAACCGATCTCATGACCAAAAATGCCCTGCTAGCAGTTCCCCTTGTTGTTTTCATTGGGTGGCGTGCTTGCTGACTTTCAAGCGATGTGTCCTCCCCTGTCTTTTCTTTCTTTTGTTCTGCCTCTGCACCCCCACCCACTCCGTTCGTCTGTCTGTCTGTCTCTCTCTCTCTGTCTCCCTTGCCTCCTCCTCTTCTTCTTCTTCTTCTTCTTCTTCTTCTTCTTCTTCTTCTTCTTCTTCTTC
>NW_004797786.1:274708-287208 GCF_000002075.1 Aplysia californica
AAATTTTTCGGTCGCTACCCGGATTCGAACCTTGGAATGAGAGGCCAACACCTTAACCTCTTGGCCACGAAAGCCCCCTGTGATTTTCTCACGCCATCCAGCCTCTTGCAGTTTATTCACATGTCCTCTGATAGTGCTGATGAACCCGCGGTCTGGGAGAATGTCATGGACGCTGAAGATAAAATGTTTTATCATTAAGGTTTTATCTAAAAAAATGTTCACATGAGTCGAGTTTGCCAATGTCATCAAAACATTATTATGTCTGTTACATTATTTTAAAACATAAAAGTTCTTCCTAATCTAACTTTTTATTTTCAACAGGATGTCCATCTGGCAAAACAGTTCGCCCAGATGGTAAAAGCCGACTCAAGGTTTGAGCTGATTGGTGACGTCACTCTAGGTCTCGTCTGCTTCCGCCTCAAACACTGTAACTGCGTGAATGAAGAACTCCACGAAAAACTGAAAAGCGACCGCCGGATACACCTGATTCCCTCAAGTTTCAAGGGCAAGTTTTTCCTGAGATTTGTCATCTGCCCCGCAAGTACCCAGCTACAGGATGTGTCATTTGCTTGGTCTGTCATCAATGAAATCACTGACGGCATTACACGGCACTGCGCAACTCGACGGGCAAAACCCCCTGGTTCATGCGCCTGTATCACTATCAGACATAGCTGAGATATTATTCCTATAAAACAAAGATGAAATATCATTCCAGTATAATATATAATATAGCTGAAATATCATTCCTGTATAAGACAAAGCAGAAATCCTATTCCTGTGTAAGACAGCTGAAATACCATTACTGTATAAGATAGCTGAAATCTCATTGCTATAGAGGTATAACTATAAGACATAGCCGAGAAATCATCCCATAAGACATAGTTGAAATTAAATATTATTACTACATAAGACAACGCAGAAATATAACTCCTATATAAGACATAGCTGAAATATCATTCCAATATAAGACAAAGCAGAAATCCTATTCATGTGTGTAAGACATAGCTGAAATCTCATTACTGTATAAGAAGACCTAGCTGAAATCTTATTCTTGTGCAGGATGACAAAGCTGAAATCCAAATACGATATAAGACTTACGGTAGCTGAAAATCCATTCATATTTAAGACAAAGCTTAAGTCCCATTATTTCTGCATAGGCCAAAGGTGTAGTCCCATTCCTTTTTATTAAGCCATAGGTGCAATCCCATTCCTATGTAAGACAAAGCTGAAATCCCATTCATATAAGACATAGCTGAATTCCCATTGCGATTCCCAGGGTGCTCAGAGATCGCTACCTTAGAATTACAAAGTTTTATCTGACATTTTGTGACCGTTTTGAGTTACTAAGACCTTGAGGTTAAAGACCAAATAATATTCTAATTCTATTCTATTTGCTCTATTAAAATCGTACGATTATTCGGATTCGTTACGAACATACTCAAATAAATTGCACACGAAAAAGCTTGACATGTTGAGCAGTTCAATTTTTTAACGTCAATTTTATGAAAACTATGGACTGAGCAGATAAAACTTTGTAATTCTAGGGTACCGGTAGTGAGATAATGTGCACTAGGTCAAACAGTTCCAGATTGGGGCAAAGGGGGGGGGGAGGGGAGGAGACGGAGTATTACATTCACTGGCAGGTATTACTATGGGGTTTGTACAATGATAGTAAATGTTGAAAGTTCTCCTGGGATTCATTTTGGAGGCAGGCAGCTCGGCCCTGCCTGCCATGGCTAAGCCAGGCTGACAAGGATAACCCACAGCATCACAGTAGAAGGATGGAGACACTCGATAAAATATTCTTCCCTCTTCCCCGCGGGAATCGAACTAACGCCCTTTTAATACTAAACAAAATACCTAGCGATAACACCACAAATGTATGTCAGTTTTTCACTTTGTTGTCTCTTGATAACGTGTACATAATACGCTCTTCTTTAGTCTCTATCGTTGCCATGTTTTACTTTGTCCGACGGGCTTGATTAACGAATGTCTGTATAACTTTACAGAGTATTGGGGTGAACATGTTGATTTTTTCGTCCGTATTGTTATTGAGGTGTTTTTTTTAAAGTGCATTAGATTTGGTATGGGTGGGTCCACATACCCAACCCAGGGTGTCCTCTTGTGGTGGATAAAAGAATGGCTTCCAGATATGGAGGTTAGCTGCTAAACAGTGACGAATCAAGAGGAAAATTATGGTCGCGGAGAGTAGAGGAGAACCCTGGGACATGGGCGCTTCAATAAGTATCTCAAAGGCTCATCATAGTCATAGATGGACCATCTTGGCGACGGTAGGGGCCATAAATCATATCAGAGCCCCCACTGCCTTGGCTAGCAGAGAAAATTACACGAATCAGCAGTAGGTGACGGAAAATCGTTGTAAATTCCCAAGAAGAATCATTTGTAAAAATATGATCGCCAAAGCCCATTGCAGATCAGGCACTTGATGATGATGACGGCTCTGTTTTTCTTCTGGCGATCGGGCATGCATTTCGGGCTCATAAGTCAACAACAAGGCAATCAATAACTGTTTGCTTCTCTCCCCCCTCCCCCCCTCTCTCTCTCTTTTACAAATGCACACAGACAAACAAGCAGGTATTCACCATAACACACAACCACACATATACACACTCACACACAAACACATAGGTCTATATCACAAGTGAATTGTTCATGCTAATGACCACAACTGCAAAAGCAATTAAATTAAACAGTCTTTATTGATAAATGACATGTACAATATTATGCATGAGTTATGTTCTTTTAAAACAAATAAGTTAGCCTACCCCATTACCGTAAACTATATAAGCAAGACACACAAAACAACAAACAAGACAAACTGCATTCAATTCAATTGAAGCACAAGTGAAACTCGGTTGTTAGATAGTTACTGAATATAGCACAGAGATTAAGACAGACAGACAGACACACACACACACACACACACACACACACACACACACACACAAATGTGTATATACATGCACGAGTGCGTATATACACACACACACACACACAAACACACACAGCGTATATATACATGTACATGCACACACACACATGTATATACATACACACACTCGCACACACAGAAAAAGATACAGTATGGAGTTGTTTAGCTGACAGAAATGCTGTACTTGCACCTCAATGACATGGAGGTGTTGTCAACGGTATGGTACTATACGTAGATATGTAGCAATTAAAAGCGTACAAAAAGCACATCGCGGATCTGGAATATGTGAACGCTCATTACAGGAATAGAAATGATATTCCCACATCAACAAACGTCGCAGTATAATATATGTCCCTAAATAACCTTCCCAGTAATTCTCTAGGTACAGTACAGAGAGACAAATTCTCAGCTCAGAAAGAAAACTTCTTGACTTTACGGTCACAAAAGCATGCTCAGTCAGGTTTAAAAAGACACAATGCGAACATTCGGACAATCTTTATCTGAAAAAAGTATTGACATGCCGATTGAAAGTTTGCTATCGCTTACAAAATAATCGTATGGGGCCTACTCCCTGTGCACTCAACCTTCTAATTAAATACATAAAGAAACAAAAAAAAAAGGAAATAAATCAATGAATAACCGGCAAAAAGTTTTCACCATCAGTCCTGTTCGGTTCAGTTAGCTTTGTGGGTGAGTGGCAAATCCCTTCCCATTAGAACGTCATAAACTAGACAAATTGGAATGAGGTCATACGTGATCAATTCAGACGATTAGCTTATCATCAACGTCGGTTATGTCAGACAGACTACACCAAAGCCAAACAGTCTCACCACAGCATTCCTTACATGATGGCCTACCAGTACTACCACCATGTTAACAAGCAGCCTCAATGCTCAAACAAATTTCCATGTCATAAATCATAAAAAATAAGAAATAAAACAGGGCCCAAAAAGGGGTTTAAAACGTGAAATTATAAGGTGGGTTTTTTTGGGGGGGTTTAACTCGCAATTATGACATAAAACGATTTTAGCCAGTAATGGATCATAGCATTTTAAGACTATATTGAATATTCCTTAACAGGGTAGGGGAGGGAGTGACTTACATTATAGAAATCAAAGGAATCAAGCTCTAAAACATACATAAGATATGTCTTAAACAGGTGTTTCGAGCAATATTAACTATGGATAAGTGTTCCCTGTATCCTTTTTGGCAACTAAATGATTATTTTATTAGTAGACACATTGGTCCATGGCGCGCGCAGCTTCTCAAATGTTGAAAAAACAAGAAAGTCGCCAATCTGAGATATATAATGCTACATTCGTTGGTTATTTTGATTGATAATGTGAGTCGGGGTGAAACGCTCTGAAGTTTGTGACCATAATGCATGAACTATCATATTATGTCAAAGTCTGAACACTAACTGAAAAAGAAGAAACAACTCCCCCCTACAAAACAAGCAAAAAAAACCTGTCATATACAAAATATCTTACATGAGCTTTTGTTGGGTTCAACATATTATTTTTTATGTGGAAAAAGACTTTACAGGGGATACTCTTCAATTAGTCAAAGCGTAATAGACATCACATGACCAAAAGGCAGACTGAGACATAATGTATACATAAAGTCTTTTCCCTCCTCCACCATCCTCTCAAACTCTGATTCTCAGCATGTTGGATAAGTTTTTAACAACAGTAACCAACTTCCATCTCAAAGATGAATAAAAATCACAATAAAAAGATTATGTGATTTACTGCTAAAAAAGCACCGAGATGGACAACCAGAACTCTATCAAACAACAACAAATCCACACCAAGGGATAGTGAGCAGTAAGAGAATAGGAAAAAACACCACAAAAATCACATTAAAAAATAACAGTGGACAAGAAATGGAACTTCAACTACTCAAATTCGCTCCTTAAAACTTGCACCTGGTTCTCAATAAAGTCCAAAAGCTCAGATCGGTTCAGCTGAGCTTGCCCCTCGCTAGATAGTAGCCAAGCCTTTCAATGTCTGTTGTTCTCATGAGGTGCCAACTGTACCCAGGGTGTCTGTGGCCACTTCCAAAGGTTCCCTCTTTAAGGACGCAGCAGACACATGTGTCCGATCAATGGCACATCAAGGGCAATGCTGTGGCATGTCTCGAACCAGCATACACAAATCAGACACACGAATTTACATATTTCATCATAAGCATGCTGTTGCCTGCCTTTAAAGATAACAAAATTGAAATATCTGTATGAATAATGCAGCCTTTAGGCTAGCTCAAGCATTCCTTGTATCCGAGTCTTCATTATATTGTTGTCATGCTATGGCTTCCATGGCCTCAAAAAGTGTTTATCCGGCCTTCTTGAACAAAGGGAAAGCCCTCCCTGCTCCACAGAGGACCCCCACAGATTACTCAGAAAGGGTTGAAGAGGCTGCTCACATTACTAGCTGTGTCACAGGCTACAGCACCTAAGCTCACAAATTGGGTGTCCATGTGGAGAACCTCAAGACAAAGGTTCCCATGTAAGACGAGACCAACACACTCCCGACCAGATTCAGTCCGACCCAGGAGGGTCTCTAAAAAAAGAATCAGCATGACAGTTTATGGATGCAAAATTATGAGCAGTGTCCCCTCAATTGGGACACTCGATGAAACAAATCCTGTTCTTGGTATTGAAGAGAAAAGGTGACATGTATGACATGAGTGCTAAAAATCATCTAAAATCCATGACCAGCGTACACAGGTACAATTTAATATCCTTTGCTTATAAACATTAAAATGTAAAAGTTGGAAACTTTAAGTAACAAAATAATTTAGCACAAGGCTACTCATAAGAACGCATACAGTGACAAGCATATTGACAGAGCGTTAAGCAAAAAGGTTGATTCTGATGGATATTGGAAAGGTGGTAACAATTCAATACGCAATAAATAAGCATATATGATTAATTTCAAGATGGAACAAAATCCCACTAAAACACAAAGGTGTCTTGTCTATGTAGACATGTAAATGGCTGCAAAGAAAAAAATCACATGGTACATACAGACTGTATTTAGTCTATCAAATGGAAAAGTTGGGTCAGTTGACAAACTGAATCCCCATGCGAGGATATGACTGTTGAAGGAAGTGAAAGTATAAAAGGGGAGACAACAAGGTCCAGCTCATCACACTTGTAGTACTTAATCCTACAGTTCTGTAAGAAAATAGTTAAGCAAGAATTTCACAATAAAGGACTGGCTTTTGGCTTACATTTATTCACAATAAATTAACGGTAAAAGATAAAAAAAAACAATAACAGATTGTCTACATTAACAAACTGTCATCCAATAAGATGATCTTCTGTTCTGAACACCTCGCAGTCACTTGTCATCTTATACATAACACTAACACTGAAAGTCTCAACAATTTTTTCCCACCATTTGTGAAAGTAAAAACATGAGAAATTGGACAACATCAGACTGTGCTTTCTGTTTGAGGTAAAAATGCATTTTGTTGAAAAGACAAATGACATACTGACATGTTGACACCATATTCACACATGTTTCATGCAGATCCTCAGCTATTGCTTAAAAACAAAAAGCAAGCAGCAGCTGTTGACAAGGCTCATTCACTCTTTCCATGCCAGAGGGGGTTTCCATAGATGTGTCAGACCACTGTGTCGTAAAAGCGACAAGTTGAAGGTGGTGTTTATTGAGATCAGTTGCTTGACTTATTCCATCAAGTAAAGTAAACAAAGTAAATACAAAATGAAGGCTTAGTTTAGTTTTAGTAAGAGTTTTACGGCACTTGCAACACAATTAGGTCATATAAGTGCCGAAGATTAGAGGTGTTACAAGAGGAGCAACAATCATAAAAAAGAAGGAGGAAAGATAAGGACGATAGTTGTTAGATAGGAAAGAAGGAGCAAACCACACCACAGTATTGAATGCAAAAGAATAACTTTTTGTTTTAAAAATTTCAGTACAGAAAAGCACACTACACTGACGCAGTAACCTTCATTGAACGCTAGGAGAAACTAAGACAGAAAAAAACAACAAAGAGAAAGAAGAAGAAAGTAAGACCTACCAGTGGCACCTTCATATCATCCACTAAAACAAAATAGCAGAAGATGATTGTATTAAATTTTTAAAAATAAGAATACACGGAATGGATAAGAAGGCATTGAAAGAAAGCAGGGACAACATACCATATTGACGAGAGATTGTAGAATGTCACAGACATGGCACTGGACATCAACGATGTATTGTGAACTGGCATAGAAAGAGCTACAAGTCCGCCGTAAGCTGACAAAAAGCCTTTTTTTAAAATTCCCCAATCTAAAAATAGTGTTCTTCCGAAATTTAAATTCTAATTTATTAAAAAAAACTATTCAGAGTTCCACTTTGATTTTTTTTTACACAAGTAAGGTAACTGATAAGGCTTTTGATTTAGCAAAAGTTAAAATCTGGCGCCAAAAATGAATAAAGGTGTTTCGTTAGCTTACGGCACAAGTGCTCTTCAGTCTTGCTACATCCTTTTGCCCTCATCTTATCCTTCTGAGCATTAAAAAAAAGCCGTAGTCCGAGTAGAAGAGATGGAAATCTACACAACAAAGGAGCTGGGTAAAAGCAAGATTTATAGGAACAAGAGAGGGATTGTACAAATGTAGGACCCACCTGTGGTTCCCTCCCATCCCCTAAGAAAAGCTTTGGGCTCATGGCAAAAACATGGTACCGTACTTACACGCTTGGAAAGAACGTATTCAATAATCAGTAGATAAAAAAAGGTATTAATCATAAACATACTGTTGTTATTTCTCCATGCCTATCCAGGACATGTGGAGAACAACCCAGCAGAAAGACAGAGACGCTCAAACGTTATCTCTCCACATGGGGATTAAACTCATATCATTAGCCAGCGAGGTGAATGATTTTACAATTACAACACAAATGCAGATGTAAAACATGGGATATGTAGCTAAAGTTTACAGAAAAAGAGTATTTTTAGGCGTTTCACATCATCTGACCATATACATATATTTAAAACATTAAAAGCACCAAGTCGACTTATCAAAAACACAGCACACAGAGTAATATGTTGTCACCATCCCAGGCAAATTATTCACTTCACTTAAACTACTACCACAAATCTTTTGACAAGAGAAAAAAGTCTGCCATTTTTGTGACGATTTGTGAATGATGTAAAAGGACCTGACTTCATATTTTGGTGAACAAATTTCTGCCATTTCTTTGAAATTATATGGCATTACAAGTAGGTTCGGGTGTATATGAAGTGTTTTAACAAAATCAAAAGAACCCACACGGGCATTTCAACTTTCTCGAGATAGCACTTGACTATCACTTTGAAGATTAGTTACCAACATGATTTTTGAGCATTTCTTTGTAAACATTAAGTTTAAAGAACGAGAGACAAAGCACATTTTCAAAATATAACAATCTCTAAAGGACAACTTGCAGTGGTTTAAATGGACATAAAACTTTCACTCTCTTCTGTAGCACCAATTATTGTACATTCTTACGTCTGTCGTATCCACTCCCTACAGACTCTAGCCATTGTTGAATTCCATTTATTTACCACTACTCACTGCAAAGCAAGCCCTGCTCACCATCAACATTTCACCTCTAAATTAAAAAAGAAATAACTAAACTAAAAAGATAAAACAAAAGCAAAATTCTATATGAGCCTACTTCAACTACAACAGCCTCTTTGGAAAGAAGCTTGTTTTGTCACAAAAAAAAGGAAAACCCCTTGGGAACAATGTACACTGAAGTTATGAATTTTGTGCTGTGATGTCATTGAACTCAAAGGAGAAATATAGAATAGGATCCTGTGTCAATTTACAGACTCCCTCAGTAAAGACAAACAGAATTGGGTCTTATGTTTTTTTACGTAGTAACGCAATAGAGAAAAATAGAAAAGGTCCTTTCTCGTTAGACAGGAAGTCAAAGTCATATGAAGCAACTGCATGGACCTTGACAAAGACAAATCCAATTGTAGGCCACTCATATGCTGTGCAGAAGAGAATTAGATCCTCAAACACTGGATGGTAAGCTTCAATGAAACTGTTGTCTGTTTTCAACATGAGTTACCACTTTTGGAAACTGGACTGAATCAGAAATAATCTATTTTTATAATTGATACAGGATGTTGTTATTGTTACCGATCCAGCAACAGCTGGGCTCTTGCCCTTCTGTCCAAAGCTATGTAATAGATACAGGATAATGAAGATCCTTTTTTCTTCTTCTCCCAACATGACAGTAATTTCTTCAGGGTCCTAGGATGAGTGGTATAGTGAGGCTTGAGTGTTCCTTCTTTTTTAATTAAGGAGTGATCCTTTATTTGAGTGACAATAGACGGCAAAAAATAAGCAAGCGAAATTATGAGTACTTGGCACAAACCAAGTCCGTAAAATGGAAACACAAAGCAAATATAAAAGAATGTGGAGCTACCTGATGTGTCTTTCAACATCCACATGATCAACAGGAACAGCTTTTCAGGAATCGAAAACTCATGAAGAAGTAAAGATTTTTAGCAGAATATTTGAGCAAAGCAAGATATAAAATAAATGGGAAATGTATTCAATATACATAGACACATACATATATATCACAAGGAAAGATATCATCACAAATATGTTGATGAAAGATGAACACATATATGCAACCAGATGAAATGCTCAGTCTGTCGAATCTATTATCTGGTTCAGTGATGTGGCATCTTTTCATTCTGAATCTGGAAGTAGCATGCCTGGAGAGATATAAACACAAAAGTTGTTGTCTGGCTTTATAAGGGTAGGAGTGAAACAACAGTACAAAGTTTAAAGATTCACCTTGGTAAGAATGTGACTGTAACTCAAAGCCTTTATGTTAATTGGTCTAGCTGACATGATGAAAGCTCACCTTTCTACTGTCTCATTACAAAATTATTTTAAGTCATGGTGAATTATTCTATGTCAAAGGAAAGGCAATTTGTCTTTAACACCAAGCTTTCTCACCGGAAGATAATAAAGCCAGCAAAAACAATAATCTGAACTTTTTGCTATATTGTTTGCAAGTCCATTTGGACAGGTATTTATGGTGTCATGATTGGGCTCTAATTGTGGCACCCAAAAAACGATAGTTTGGGTCTTGTTTGGGGCAAGATATCATGTTCCATATCTCTGTCCTTTTCCAAGAATGTTGTAACCACACTTGCAGCTAATACTGGCAGGCAGGGTTCAAGCAGCACAGGCATTTGGGGGGTGGCATAGTCACTCTGTACAAAAGCGACGGCGGTCTGATTCTTGCGTGGGAAAATATGTCTTATTGAGAATGTTGTTACACGCACAGATGTTGCTGGCATGGACAAGCAGGGTTGTTTTTAGTTTTAGTAGAGGTTTTACGGCGCTTGCAACTGCATAAGGTCATATAAGCGCAGAAGATTAGAGGAGTTACAAGAGAGTAACAAACATAAAAAAGAAAAAGGGGAGATTAGGACCATAGATGTTTCATAGGAAAGAAAAAGCAAACCACACCAGAGCACCCGCCAACCACCCACAGGCAGGGTTGAAGTGGCACACCACCTAAATGATCACCAGATTGGAGGAGGAAGACATTGTGCAATATATGCGTGTTTGTTTGCTTGTTTGAATAAACAGAAACACATCAACACAATAATGATCATTTAATTCTGAGAAATGACAAGACAGACAGACAGAGAGAAACATTGAAGAGAAAGAAAAGAAGTGGAACCCATCCGCCTTTATGTGTGTACCTTGAGTGTGGTGAACATGAGGCCAAGCTCTCCGTGCTCCATGTGTAGTTCCATAAGGTCATCCAGGAGCTGCAGCTCTGCTCCGAGGTGGTGGATTTTGGCACGAACCACAACGAACTGGAAGATGGGGAACAGGTCATCCATGTTCCACAGAACATTCTCCTTCACTGTAGCAGTCACACGCTAGACACACAGACAGATGAGCGCATTTGAATGTTAAACATATCCACATACGAATTTTCAATTGACAAGTTTTAAAAAAGAATCCTTTAAGTTGAAAGATAGGCTGTATGACCTTGAATTGGCGTGTGAGTGTGTGTTTGTGAATTTGGGAAGAAATATTATCCATTCATATCCAAAAGAACCTGCTCTAATGGCCACCTGTATAAGACAACCACCACCTGGACAAACCGTTATTTCTCATTACCCCTTCATTTTTTTATAAATTATAATGATACTGTGTAAGATGGCCACCTGTCTAAGAAGACCACTTTTCTCCTTGACAATGGGTGGCCGCCTTAAAACAATTTTGGCTATTATTGTTGCAAACACTTGTGAAAATAAATGGTCCAAAATTGTAATGTTATATCTCAAATGTTTACTGTTTGAAAAACCATATTGAAATGGCTGTTGTATCCTTCTGTGAGTCATCAATGTGTTTCTTCTATCCCATATTATTGTGATGCAACTTTTTATCTAAAAATCAAAACTTCAAAGCCGCCCTGCGTTTTATTCATGAGGTACAAAAAATCAGGACACCATCACTTTAAAACAAAATGGCTGCTCTTTGTAGCACTAGAGGGCTGGATCTAAGACTGCTGACGAGAAATGGGCAAGTTGAAAAATCCACAAAGGAGATGGTGCCTGCCATCAATAAATTGGTGTGTTCTATCCGACAAACATATTGATTTATAACAAATTTTGACTCTCAAGGTTAAATGCGCCTTATCTGTGCTTGCATCATGTACACAATTATATACAGTAGTTTCAAGCTCTTTCTAAGCCAGTCAAAGCTTCAGTTCAGCTGTTTGTTGATAAATTTGACAGCATACTCCAGTTTTCGTCGGGTATATAGACATTTGAGCTGAAGCTACAAACAGTATTCCTGAGAGAAGCAAAAAAACACAGTTAGAAGGGGTGTGGGTGGGGGTGTGGGGGGTGGGGGGAGGGGGGAATAAGTTAGTGGTTGCAGTGTTTACACAAACCTGCATTGCTCTTCCTCTGGACTTCCTCTAAACACAGCCCCAAAGACTTTCAAAACCTTTATCCCCACAAAACAAAAAAAACATGATAAAATTGGACATCTCAGAAACCTTACCTTCGAAATCTCATTGAAGGCTTGTTCTATCACCAGCAGCTTGTCCAAGGGACTAAATGCCGTACTGAAACAACACAGGAAACAGCTGATGAGGCATTCTGTTTTATTTCATTTTTTCTCTCCTATCATTAGTAAGGCTGTTACCTTCTACTCTTTCATCATATCTGCACTTGTTCCGTCTAGTAGATTTTCTCGTTTAGTTTGCTCTTTCAGACTCATTTTTAAATAGTATTGTTTTAAATTCCATGTCTTGGATCAAATTACATTTGACAGTATCAATTACATTGTTATACCCAAACTTGAATTCAAAATTCTTTCTACCCTGTATCTATGTCACAATCATCTGTAATAATGCCCTTCTTTCATAGTCAAATGATCCCCAAAATGTAAGGTAAACATTAAATAGATTAAGCCGTCATTTATGGATGCGTTACCCTGAGAAAGCTCACATAACTTCACAACAAATCTCTAGGCCATTCTGTTGGGTTGTTG
>NW_004797786.1:292208-299708 GCF_000002075.1 Aplysia californica
AGGGAGCGCTTCTGGAGCGGCAGTGTGTGACCATTTACAGCTCTGATGTGCAAAAGAGGATTACAGTGATCACTCAAGCCTTTCAGAAAAAAAATGTTTGAGTTGCTGCTTTGTACCAATAACCTGATTTTGAGATAATGAGAATGAGAAATAAATTTTCAGGAAAGAAAGAATAAAGAGGTGAACTATGCTGGGTAGTGGACATGACTCACACATTGGGGTCCTCTATCTCCAGGCCCTCAACAAACTCAGAGCTCTTCTGTCTGTCCGTGGCTAGGGGACCTTGACTTGGTGGGTACACCTGCATGGGACCGCCATTGGGTGGGAGATCAGGGAACAGGATCCTGAATAGAGAACATGAGAACAGGTGTAAGAGGTTGATGTATTTTATTCTTTGGATGTAGTAATGGTCATTTCAGGTACGAGAAACATGGAACAAATTTAAATGCCTTTCAGTTTCGAAAAAGAAAAACAACAAGACATAAGGAGGACAGTAGAATATATTTAAATATTAAGATTAAGACAGTTTCAGTCCAGCCAGAGCACATACCAATCATCCATCGCCTTTGGTAAACTCCACAAGCATTCAGAGGTGTTGAAATCACAGTATAAAAGAAGTACACAGAGATAGGAAAGGAACTGCTAAAAGCCAAAAAGACCCACTTCAAAAGTTTATGAACCAAACGTAACACATACCGGAGCACCCTGTAGAATCGGCGTACGTAGGACCTCACTTCATGCACGGCATGATGCAACAGGTGTGGGTGAGCACCGACCCCAATGTATGAGGCTCTGAACACGTTGACCAGCGTATTCATCAGCTGACCCAGAGGATGGTAGTTGCTGTCGCAGGCCTGGACCAAGCAGAAGTAATGACCAGTAATGACCCTGAGCTTTTGAAAATGTTCCTATACATGGGAATGCAACAGCTCTAATGCACTTTTAAAACTTCAAAGGTTAAGAACTGCCATTTGTAAGTGGGTGGAGAGAGGTAAGATGAAGCACATGTCCTATCTTAAAATGTTCGAACTATTTCACAGATGAGATCTAATTTGCACCTCTTTTTCCCGTTGCCTACGAAATGAAAAAGAACCAGTATCAAATGAGGATTTTGCAGAAAATACCCCCCCCCCCCTTTTTTTTTGGTTGTTTGTTTTAGTAGAAGTTTTACGGCGCTCGCAACTGCGTAAGGTCATATGAGCGCCAAGGGGTGGATGTCAACAGATTCCTTACAGGGAATCAGGCTTACTCTGCTCACCTCTCTAGCTTCAACAGCACAAAGTCTGCTTCAGTTATCAAGGCACCCCGGAAATAGTGGGTCACAAGAGTGTGACAAACATATATAAAGAAGTAAAGGAAAACGATGATGGTCAGGATTAGGAAAGAAAAAGCAGCAGTTCCCTGTTGTAGATCAGGCACAGTTATGAGCATGACATTGATGAATCAGCCCATTTACAATTACAATTCTACTGTGCATAAGAACATGTTTAATGTCCCCCCTTTGGGAATGGCCTAGAGACACTTCAGTTAGTAGCACCGCCCCGGAGGTTCCTCTGAAAATTTTTTTTAAAGTCCCCAACACAATTATAACACTACTACCAGACCAGCACTACAAACCAAATCCAAGCAAAATGTTCCTGCAGAAGTATTTCATGAATTTCCAGTTGTTGTGTTGTATTTCCTTCTTTTTTCTAGGCATGTACTCTCTAGATATAACATCATAACATAAGTCACTACCATTTTTTCACTTTGTTTTTACAATTTCAGTATGATTATCACTGAATTCTCAGTGTCTTGACATTTCAAAAGGCCGCTTTGGTCGCTGCTGCTAGATAGAAACGGTAACTTTGACAAATAGATCTTATTTTACTGAAAAAGCGCACAAACTCTGAGGAATGCAAACTAAAGATTCAAATTAACATGCAATGCTTTATTTTCAATCTATTGACAATGTTACTAAACGGATAACTAGTTTGTAAATTTGTAAGTTGTTGATGTCCTACACTTAGTCTTGGCATGGTGCTGAATAATGATATGTTTTTCCCGTTCGTGAATATAAGGCATTGGCATTTTCATTTTCGTCCCCTCACAGAGAGACAAGAGCTGGGGCAGAGAGAGATACCTGAGCCAGGTAGGAGGTCATTTGTTCCAGGGTCTCCGTGTTGAGGCTGCCCTGGTGGTGAGTTGGGATTTTTTCCAGGGTTTCCAGAAGCTTCTGCTGGATCTTCGCTTTGCTGGGTGATCTACAGAGAAGAGAGTGTTGAAGTGCAGAATTATAGTTATGAGCCAGCTGGCACGAGCATGACCATTCTTTGCTGATAACAAAGTTTAATAACAGTAACCCGAATGCACCAACTAACATGCATGATTTAAAAAAAAAAGAAGAAAGTTGCCATTCTTTTTCTCAAGAAGAAATAAGTGTCCTGATGGCACTTATAATAAAAATACAAATGAGATTTGACATGGCATACTTTTTTAATCCTTCATCGAAAAAAAACTTATTGTGTGCTTTTACCATTCTCTGAAACACAAAATATAAATACATAGAATGATATAAAAATAATCAAACTAACACACATGCCAACACATGCACAAACACACACACATACACACACACTACACACACACATAAACACACAAAATTATATGTTCATTGTTATCCACACAACAACTGTTAAAACTGACATTGTTTGGCATTCTTCAGCACTAGCCTTCACTGACCTCTTGTTTACAAATATGTGAGGCATCATGGTGATGTCAAGACTCGTCAAACTAATGAAATTGAAGAGAGCAATATTTTTTCTCAGGTTTGACAATTTTCTCCGAATTATTGTTTTTTGGCTCATCACTTTTTATGTTCATTTAAAACACATTTCTGTGTGGATATTTTATTATAAAACAATTAACACATTGAAGACGTGTCGGGCCTCACAGCAGTTATAAACTATGTTGAGGACGTGCCAATAGGCCCGGTGGATGAAACAAACCTTTACCTCCTTTTACATAACAGCAATTGAAGGGAAAGCACTGTTATAATAAAGTTGAACCAGTTTGTAATTCATCAGTACAATCCCTTTGACCAGTGCACGGGTTTGGGGCGTCATTTGACCCTCATTAGCATAATGCCTTATTTAACCTACTTCCTGTGTAAACAAAGAAATTGGCTTTGAGAAGACGAGATTAGTTCAGCTTTCAAGAGGCTATTGAAACGGTGAACAAGAAGGTTCGGACGATGAAGAAGCTCCAAATCAAAAAGGTGAAGAGAGGGAGGAAGAGACTTTGCATGAAGGTAGTAGTGATAAAGAACACTTTCCAGTTGCAGAAGATATTGATAGCGAAAGCGAGGGGGAAGGTGAGGAGAGGGGCGTGGCAGCAGTTAATGTCAGCAGAGCCTCTGGAACAGAAGAAGAGGTGGAGGATAGGCCTAGGCTGTGAAGGAAGAGGAGATGGATCTAGGTGATTTTGAAAATGATGAGGGGATTTTGACTTTTTGATGTTATATTGAAAGGTGACTAGGTGTACAGAAAAAAAGTTTTTTTTTTCATTTATGCACTATTTTCCATGCATCAGTACACACTGTTTTTTCAGTTTCTGTAAATATGTAGACATTTTTTATTCATCAACATAATCTTGCTTTATATGAAATTGTACAGCAAAATATGGGACGGTTATTGTTGGGTGATTTTTTTTTTTAAGTCGCAAAATCCTGCATTTCCAGGGAAAACAGAACTCTCAAACCTTGCGTCTTCAAAGAGTTAACAGCACAAAAAAAATAATTTCTGTTTCCATGGACACTACAGCTTTGGAAATAACCAAACTTTGGCGGCCATTTCCTCGCTAATTTCACCTTTGCCACCAGGTGGCCACCACCTCCTTCAATAAAAAATATCTTGAATTTTATTTGAAATAGATGGGAATTTTTTTCATCAACAGCAAAACATATGAACAAACTTTAAGATGATGTCAATAACTTCACCTACCCAAAAATTGACGAGAGCCTCATTCCATGGTGTTGTGACACAAATATCGATTATCTCAATTGGTGGCTCACAAAGTTGAAATAACAATACATGAAGGAGTTAGTAAGAACACTTCTTTTCACAGCTTCTTTTAGATCATTGAGATAGAGCAGAGTAGAACCAAAACAATGGTCACATGGACCAGAAGCATGCCCTGCTAAACCAGTAAAGCAAAGAAAAACGGTAAAAACAGAGAAGTGAGGCATAATAACGAGTTATTCTGCCTTCTTCTTTTCTCGTTTAACTGGGGCAAGAGATTCACCTTCAAACACCCTTGTCTGTGTAAGGTAGAGCTTTACTGCCATACAACCTGATCCCCCCCCCCCCCCGGCCTCCCCCCCCCCCCCCCCAACACCCAAAGCAGGTGGTGTTTCCCCTGCAGCCTGTGTATACTCACATACTCTTATCCTCCTTGAGGGCTTTCCTACCAGCTGAGACCATGACAGCCACCGTCTCCCAGGCCTTCTCTGCATCCGCAGGAGCTTGCTGCTTGTTGAATAAGCTATGTCCCAGGGATAATGTCACGTGAGAGAAAATGTCGGTCCACTTTGCATCAGGCGTCACGCACAGGCGACCAAAATACCTGAAGCAGATGCCCAACACAGTTAAAATGTACTATTTCTCTGGTTATTAAAAAAATACCCAGCGACATTTGGCAAGAAACAGGTTTTAACATTTTAAGAGTAATTCACACCTCTAAAATCAAGTAATCAAATCAAAAGAAGTGTTAACACATTTGTATCAGTTCTACAACATGAATCTTTTACAGAAAAGGATACAAAGTTATAAACTAGAACTTTTGCTCAAACAAACCCATAAATCTGTTGTTTAAAAAATATACACATAGGTAATTTATATCACCAATAAAAAATACTCATGAATACGAGGACAGTCACACACAAAACATTCATGTTGTACATTATTTCAGCACAGCAGCATAGTGATTTCTTGTTCCTGAAAAAAAAAACCCAACCCCAAACAATATCAATAATCACTACATGCAAAAACTCCTCACCTTTATGACACACTCATCTTTCATCACAAGATAAATTACCCTGGTTAAGAAATTGTTAGCAAAACTTTACAAAGAAAATCCAATAATGCATGTTTCCAGCAACATTGAATCACAACCCTACGATCAAAGATCACAAGTCAAAAGTTTTTTCTGTACTGTTTCAAGACTCCACTGCACAACACTAAATATGCTTGTATTCATCCCTTTTGCTACTTCAGTAAAAAATACAAATCCTATTCATTCGTATCCAAGAAGCACTGTCATCTCATTGGCATGACTAGAAAAGCAATGCATACTGCTCTCTAAAGCAGAGCCTAGTCAGTGCCCATCTGACATAAAGTAAGTAATTTCAAAAGCACAGGACTTAGTTGTTTAGCTTAGTAAGAGTTTTACAGCGCTCGCAACTGCATAAAGTCATGCGAGCGCACGAAACACAAGTTGGTTGCATTCACAACAATTCACTGCATGACTTGGCTCGGGTCACCGATCAGATCTTAAAATGTTAAAAACTTTAGGTAAAATAACAATCTAAAAAATGACAACCTGTTTAAAATCAAAATAACTGTACTTATTATTTTCCATAAAGGCCAGTGGTCTTTATAAAATCAAGGATTCTGTTAGGATCAACGAAGGAAAACAGATCTTGAAATTTGTTGCATTCAAAATATTTCCTTCGGGTCTCTTCGAAGTCTAGACTTTCTGTTAAAATGTGCCTAAAGGTAAGACCTGTGTAGCATCCGACACAGAACGGCTTCTCATCTCTCTGAAGGAGGTATTTATGTGACAGGGACGTGTGTTCGAAGCGTAATCGAGTAAAAATGACTTTGTCTCTAATGGAGAGGCCCGAAGGGTTTCAAGGACCCAATTTGGGTCCAGGCATTGAAGAATTATATAAACTGTCATATACAAGATGGAAAGTTTGGTGTATTTTTGGACTTCTGTAATACGAAAATTTCCAGAAAAGCTGCATGTATCGACTCTTACTTAGACTTGATGCTTGGTGAGTGTTGAGCTCTTCTGTCACTATCTGAGCTGCTCGCAGCCTTGACAAATGACCCGCTGACCTTGAGACCCTCATTCAGGGAACCGCTGAAACTGCCCTCCAATTTGTCTCCAGTTGACAGAGTCAGGGTACCCTGGAAGATAAGAGGGCAGCATATAAAAATACTCCTCTTTAAAGAAATAACATTCATAAAAGTAATAAGTGCTGGTTTAGCTGCGGGTCTACTACGAATTTTTGGTTTAGCTGATCATGGGTCTATCATGGGACTGGTCTGACTATTGGTTTAGTTGAAGGTGTGCGGCGATGTTACTGGTTTATACAGGCTTGGGACTGTCACTGACCATTATAAAACTGTTTTGAAGATCGTAGTTTGTCTGGGGCAGGGAGGGAAAACGAGAGTTTTTTTTTTTAAAGGAGAAGGGTGTCTCAATAATAATAATACTCCAGTCTGGTCCCTTGCTGTCGCGACTTACTCATCAACCGTAATCTTTACCACCACAAACATTTTTTATCTTAACAAAACCGCAAAATGAAGCAATCCACCAATCAACACATCGCAATTGTAAACACAACCACCTTTAGTGTAAATGCCCCCAGCGATGTTTCCGTGATGAATGAGGAGGAACTAGTGCTACGCTAGACGTGCCTTATGCAGTAGACCGTGGTCTGTCAGGCGGGACTTATGGTAGACCGCCGCAGTGTGATAGACCTTCAACTGAAGGTGCACCAAGAAATATTACTTGTTCTATGTACATATGAACTCAGAAAATGCTAAACATTTGAAGCAGTCCTGAAACAGAAAGCTTATCCTCTGACACTAAAGACAATGTACTATTGCAGCCAGTGGTAGCAATACCTAAAGTCTCACACTGCAGAAGTTACTCATTTGACAATGTGCAGTCTTTGCTCTTGACATGAAGATTTAAAAAATCATATGCGTCAAAAACTGGTCTTAATTTTAATGGAACATGGAAGTCATCTTTTTAAGTCCTAGACACTTTAACTGATAGTCAAATAAAGGAATTCTAAAATCTGAAGTTCAGTAAATTTGTGTCTTGGGGCTAATCTCTAAAATGCAGAACAGTGTTCACATGTTTGCCTGAAGATGGTTTTTCAAGTCTAAGAATAGAGGTGGGGAAGGATGTCCATTCTCAAAAAAAGAGATACCCCATGATATGCATGACAACATTTGTTAAAACGTATCTACTTCAGCTTTCATGTGGGACTGTTGATGTACAAAACTTTTGAAAAGTCTTCACCAAAGACAATTTTACCTTTTTACATAAGAAACCAAAAGTACCAAAAATGTCTAAGAAGAAGATCCATAAGTTTAGCCATTGCGGGCATTGTGAGAACAGGCTGAACTGCCATAAGCTGACAAAACCATTTAAAAATAGAGTGATTTTGGAATGTGAATTCTACTTTATTACAAAAGCTAGTCACAGTTTCACTTTGATTTTTTC
>NW_004797786.1:304708-321214 GCF_000002075.1 Aplysia californica
ATCCGATCCATCCCAGAGGAGAAGAAAAGGTATCCATAACTTACAAGCCATGCAATTTCCCAGACAGCCAAGTGCCCTTGTAAGTTGCATCTTTGTAGAGGCCAGCCTTGAAAAACGTATGTGAAGCCTGTCGGATGAGGGGTGGGGTAAAGCGTTCTCCGCTGCTGTGGTGACTCGGGATGGACTTCTGATTGGTCAGTACTTTGCTGATGGCGGAGTTGAACGCTATTAACCACTCAGCCTGGGTAAGAGTAAAGAAGTCATTAATAATTTCAATAAAAAATATTACACTCACATTTCTCAATGCCTTAAAATAGATTGTTTCTTTTTCTGTCTGCTACTCTTCCTTGTTCAATTTTGTTTTCTCAACTAAGATGGAATGTTTTGAGGTGAAAAGAAAGCCTATTTTTTAAATATTCATGACCATTGGATCTTAGTACTTCATTCATTATACATGCAATACAAAATTGTAATGGGAAGATCTTTAAAAAAAAAACCAACACTTATTAAGTATATTATTTTTTATCCTTAAAAATATGCTTCCCAATGCATGAAGTCCATTCTGTCCTGTCCCAGACTAAGGCCCTGAGATCAAAGAATTAGCATCCAAAAAGCACTAGAAGTCATAATACCCTTTGTGTTTATCTCGATAGAGGATTGGAATACTTGCAGACATCTGCAGTTGGCGCTGACATTGCTGGGGCAAAAGACAACAGGAAATCTCCTGCACAGAAACTAACCATACCAGTTGAGGGATATAAATACAGTGAAAATTGTTTAGGATGGCCACCCATTGTCAAGGAGAAAAGTAGCCATCTTAGACAAGTGGCCAAATTACACAGCGCCATTAAAATGTTAAAAAGAAACATAACGGAGAAATGAAAAGTGGCTGTTTGCACAAGTGATTTCCTTATACAGGCGGCCGTTAGAGAAGGTTCAATAGCAGTATGCTGTCCAAAAAAACAGGGAGCATGCTCTCCTGGTGGTGGGTGGCTACTCATATGGCAGTAACACTTTGGTGAAGAGGCAGCACATTTTCTCTGAGCTTGCAAAGTCTTCTGCTCAGCTCTTTACCCTGCAAATCTAATGTCCATGGATTCCATTCAACAAAATAACCTGCCTTCAAAATGAACTGAGTCTAGTAAGGCAATAAGTTACACACTTTCCTCCCCCCTCATAAAAAATCTAATATAACGAGATGAGTAAGAGAGGCAATCACCTTCTGTGCTGGGCTGGATGTGGTCAGCTCATAACGCTCTTCTGGCACAATGATAGTAATATTGTTTCTGAAAACACAAAAGTAAAATATTTAAGTAGGCAACTAAGAGGAAGTACAAACAGCTAGGGCATCAGTCACGGTGCACCGGCAGTGGAATTTTAGTTGCAGCGGGGGGTTCCCCGCCGAGCGCCATATCAAGTCGGGGTCACGGTGGTCAGCAACTTGTCGCCACTCTGTCTGGGCTGACTTGATTTTTGGAACTTTTCAATGTACAATTTTAGTACATGGTAGTTATGGTAATTATCATTTAATGCACCCAAAGCACGCATTTCTGCTCTTGAGACAAAAAAAGACCGACACTGTAACTTGTCGGGTTATTTCGTTAGACGTGCTGAAGTCGGCAATGCTAACTGTAAAACTTTTTGGACAAGTGTGAATGAAAAAAAATCAATTAAATAAAACAACCGGCATGACAAAACTGTAGAACATTTGGAACATGAAGGACATAATATTGGTCCAGATACTCAGAAAAGATGGTACCTGTGCATATAATAGAAAGCTGTAATTTTGCAAATTTATCCACCTGGCACACAATTCGCTATGAAGTAATTCCTCCAAATACAAATTTATGTGTCTAATATAATCGTAAATATTCGCATATTTTCACAAAAGTTTATAAAAATTACCCTGTAGTCTCTCTAAGAAGTAATACAAATCAATTTTAGTGCCACAATACATCTACAAAACAACAGTATCTGTTAGTGTTACTCTCCAGAAATACCTTACTTTTCTTAAATCTTTATCTCCGGCAAGCCACTCCCAGCGGCTCGCGGTCGGAACCACTCTATCGGTGAGCCGCTGACAGCGGCTTGGGCACATTCCTTTTCGACGACTTCGACATCAAATTACTTTTCGGCAAAAGTCGAAAACATGTCTCTTATACAAGAACTTCATTCATTAGACGAAGAACTATCAAAATAAGTTTGCTAGTTTCAATTTAATGACGCATTTAATGACGGTTTTGTCATTATTAGATTTAGCACCAAAAAAGGACTCTGGCATAGCGGGTTTACCCCCCTCGGAAATAAATTAAAGAGTAAAAACGGGAAGTCTAGGTTTTGTAAGTTGACTGAATAACATGGCATGGATGACTTCTCGTAATTGGGTTTTCAGAATAATTTCTAGCTTTCCAATGACACTGAATCAGCACCAGACATTTCCAGCTTTTATTTCCGTATCTATGACCATTTGCAATAACTGACAATGTTCTAATTTCTTTACATTCATAAGTGTCCGTGCATATTTCCGACACAAAAACTAAGAATGACTGTGTTAGCTGTCATTATTTTTTATTCCACATAAGAAGTTTATTTCTATCTACGTATTTACACAGTTTTGTGTTTTTTAAAAATCACATATTTTTCTTAGTTGTATGCAGCATGATTCATGAACAAACGCAGAGTAACTTTCTCATGTTTAATGGTAAAACAAGAGCTAACGCTGAGTGTCTTTAGTTTAAAAAATGCAGACGTGCATCTTCCTTCTCTTGAAACTAGACTCTTACTACTTGCGCAGATTTAAGATTTCTCATGGTAAAAGACATCGCCCCTGCAGGTGGGGGTCCCATAATTTTACTATGGGGGAGTAAAGAATACACCTGCCGCGATACTGCGTGTCGTAAGAGGCGACTGAAGGTGCATAGGTCTGGCCATCCGAAAAGTGACAGTTTGCGGATGGCCAACTACCCGACCCAGTAAAAAAAAGAAAGTTATAGAAACACGAACAAACATGTCTTATAATTTTTCCATCTTGGGAGACGGAGGAGCTTTTGCATCAGCAGGAACAATGAAGGACAGAGAAAAGTGGGAAGACATGGAGTGACATCAAGCGACTAGCCCAGGATAGGGAAAGGTGGAGAGTGTATGTTCGTGGCCTATATCCTGACCCAGGGTAAGAAAGGCAATGATGATGATGATGGTAAAAGCCATGACATTCGTAGTCAGTTTAAGACAGATTTTGGAGAGACCATTCGGGCCGTTTTTAAATAAACAATCATTTATTCACAAGTTTGAAACTAAAATAGGACAAACTGGGTACTCTACAAACACTCTAGACCAAAAACTAAGGCACAGAAATTAACCATTCTAATGCAGAATAAATCTCAAAACATTGAGCTTTCAGTACAACAGTGTAATGATTTGCTGTGTGGGATGGGAGAAAAAGTTATAGCGTTTCAAACGTAGACAAAAATGCAAACTTTTTAACCGACACCGGCAAAGTCGCTTCAGGTCTAATTAAGCCCCTGACCTGAGCCGAGGGAGCTCCTGCGGGCTGCTGAGTCAGACTAACTAAAAGTAACAGAATCGGACGAAAAGTGACACCATGCAGTACATTGCTGAACTTCAAGTTAAAGAAAATTCATAAATATGAAATATCAAATAATTTGACACAAACACAGAAACAAGGGCTTTTGCTAGAGTGATTCAAACATTTATCTCAAAGTGATGTTACATACATCTTGATCTGTACCTCAAGTACAAGGTACAGACTGCGTCAGGTGCAATCTACAAAAGTCTGTTTGTGTGTGAAGCAATTCTGCCTACAAGATAAACTCTTGCCCTGAAAACAAAGGGAAAGCCCAAAAAGCTCCAAAACACGTGAAGTAGAATTTTAGAATCAGATACATTTTAGTCCTGTCTTTTGTAAAATAAGTTTTTCCTGAGCAGACAACTCTGCAACCGACAACATCACTTTGATGGGCCTCTAATTTAAAAAATCACATACAGATGCACTCACTGCTGGTCACTGTTAGAGCTGCCAGACTCCACCCACACAGTCTCCAGGGGATATTTGGTCAGTCCAGTGTTCTGGGGACACAGGCAAACATTGTAGCTTTATCCATCATCATGTTTGTGAAGGGGAAAACTAGACAAGACATCACATCATTGTTAATCAAGTTTGTAACCTGGAAAACATTTGCAACAAAAGGAAGACATTGTAACATTATCCTCATGCCTGTTATGTGGAAATATTTCAGAGTCAAGAAGACATTGTAGCACATTTATTATGCTTGTATGCCTCTACCTCGTTGTCAAAGACATCAAACGTGTGCCACAGTTTAAAAGACAAAAGAAAAAATCTTGTGACCTGTAAATACATCTCTGCTTAAAAAATGCACAAGATCAAATGCATGTTTATCATTCTCTTCTCTGCTTGGTTGAAAGTATTCAGTTTTTTAAATTCCCCTTTTGATTTCCTTTAACACATTTCATTTGGTTTGTAATGTGCAATATTTTGCTAAAAAAATCGGTAAATCAGTGGACAATACCTGGAAATGCATGAATACGTCATCAAAGAGGACAAAAATGTGAGATGTGAACCGGCCTGCTGCCAGCCAGGAGATGGGATGAGCCTTGCTGTCCCTCAACACTCTACGGGATGGAATCCGCATGGCATCCTGGAATGGTATCAAAATGGGTAAAATTCTTTGTTACAAGGCACACACTTGTGAGAACTAAAACCAACAGTAGCCAGCCATGCTCCTAAAGGGTCAACCCACCATGGGAAGGTTGGTCGCAAACTTGTCAAAACTAAACACTGATTCAGTTATTCTCACTAGTTTCAACTTTCTTTTCTTCACAACTTTCTCATAAATATACAATAGTACTTTAGAGATGAGATTTTCGTTTTGTCAAAGTTGTTGTTATCGATCCAGGATTTTGTCAAAGAAAAAAAGAAGTATTTAAAGCAAGACAAGTCTTAATGGCACAGATAAATCTTGATGTACACTAGAGATCCTATCCAGCAAAATTGCATTGCTATGGAGAAGGAATTATAGGATAGGGCATTCCCCCAGAGCAATTGTTGTTATTTTAATTTCCGTAGAGGTTATACGGCGCTCGCAACTGCATATCGTCATATGAGCGCCAGAAGATTAGAAGTGTTACAAGAGAGTAACAACCATAAAAAAGAAGAAGGGGAGATAAGGACGATAGATGTTTGATAGGAAAGAAGAAGCAGACCACACCATAGCACCTGCCAACCACCTACTGCGATCGTTGTGTCTGACTTGCCAACTTAACTGACAGAAAAGAAACCTTCATAGACACTATACCACTTTACTGGGCTGATGCCAACACAAAAAGGTATGACTTACTGCCACCCGAGGATGCGCTGTATCCCAAAATGCTCGAGTAGCATCAGCCATCTTGTGCTCCGAGGCCATCTGTAGTTTGGTGCTGTCCCAGTCCAGTGTGATAGAGGACAGGTGACTCTTCAGCTCACTGTTCTGAAACTAAGGCCGAGAGAAAACAATACATGAGTACCAAGAGAAAAAAACAAATTAAATCAGCAGTAAAAAAATGTTTGTGAAAACCTTTAAGAGTAAAAGATTGTCAAGGTCCAGGGACATGGTCAAAAGATAAAAATGAGACAAAACGGGAATGAGCACTTTAAACTACAACAAACAAGCATGTAAGGAGATCACTAACAATAACAGGTGAGCAGGGTCTGGAGGAATTTTTTTTTAAGTCTGCATTATTGCATCTGAAAAAATGGTGAAATGGTATGGGTTTAACGCCCCTATCAACACAATTATATTATTTAAGGGGCGGGACCTCCTAGTTTAACGTCCGTCTCCGATAGGACCGAGCCAAGTGGGAAGTTCGTGTAAAGTGCCTTTCCCAAGGACACAACGTCGGACCGAGCTGGGGCTTGAACCCCCGAACCCGCAATCTCACGATTACGAGTCTGGTAGCCTAGTAGGTAGCCTAACCACTAGGCTACCGACACCACCGTTATTGCATCTGGTGATGAGCCAAAATAAGCAGAGAACAAAATCAGTTGCATTGAAGAGAAGTAGAGAAAAAACAAAAAGTAAAAAAAAGACCCTTATGAGAAACTTAGCACCTCTTCAGCATTCTTTGCCTTTATTTGCCAGTATTTGATTTAATTCTGCTGCAGGTAAATATTTCATGCACTTTCTTCCCACACATGAAGCTACAAGCCAAGGCTACATCTGGCCAGAAGTTGACATCCACACAAAACAATTAGCCAGCTGCCAAGGGGAGGTAGGAAAGAAGTTTTCTCATTATCCTTTTATCAGGCAAAACAGAGAAATCCTTGGCACTAAATGCAAAAGGAGCAAAGACCCATCAATTTTTATCAATCGTGTAGATAAGTGGAACTCAAGTACCTCAGCTTGATTGTACACGAAAAACATAATTGATACAGTTATGCCATCATAAGCAATGGATAAGTTCTGTGTTAAGCCTAAAAAAGAAATGCATTCTTAATAGTAGATAGAACAATTACTTGACTCAAGTTTAAAAGCGAATATAACTTTACTGTAATCATTCTTAGTCCCCATCCACACAACTTAGATCATTTATAGGCGGAGATGCTTTATAAAATGTCTTTCTCTCATGGGAACTGAATTTATTGGCAGCTTAGTGTAAGACTTTGCTAAGTTAGTTTTTAGTTTTAGAAGAGGTTTTACGGCATTCACAACTGCATAAGGTCATATGAACGCCAAGGGGTGGATGTCAACAGAGAAGTCCTTACAGGGAATCAGACTTACTCTGCTCACCTCTCTAACTTCAACAGCACAAAGTCTGCTTCGACTATCAAGGCACCTCGGAAATAGAGGGTCACAAGAGCGTGACAAACTTACAAAAGAAGTAGAGGAAAATGACAATAGTAAGGATTAGGAAAGAAAAAGCAGCAGTTCCCTGTTGTAGATTAGGCACAGTTATGAGAGTGACATTGATGAATAAGCCCATTTACCATTCTACATCTTCATGAACGAGAAATGTCCCCCTCTAGGGAATGGCCTAAAGACACTTCAGTCAGTGGCACTGCCCCGAGAGGAAATGTAAGACTCTGCAAACGCCATTTTCAAAAGTGACGTATGAAGGAGTCTTATACTGAGTAGTATTTTGCACATCAGGCAAAGAGCCAAACCATTACATCCCAGACGTGTTTTTTTTTTTAATATCCTAATCGAGTGCAAGTTATAAGAGCAATTACAAGGTCTGAGAAAAGAACTTCAGCCCTGAAATAGTGGCTGTCTTGTTAACACTAACCCATCATCAAAACCCTACCTCTGTAGCTGCTGCCATTTTTGTGATGATCCGTGCATACTCAACCAGTCGGAAAAATGGGTAGCGCATGGCACGCAGGAAGAGGGTGCTGGCTGCGACTGATTTGTCCCGTTCCTCTGAGAGGTCACGGATCGACCCCTGAATCTTCTCAAAGAAGTTGCTGGTATTACATACGGGAAAAGAAAAAGAGAAACATACAATTTTTAACAGAGAAAAGGAAATACAAACAATGCTGATATAAATAAGTCCTTGAAATTGTACTCAAATTTAAACTTGCATTTCCAATATCAAACTTTTGTATTTTCAATAATTGAAATGACTTTCAGTTCTCCTTTAAGAAAAGATTATTTCGGGCATCAAAATGAAGCTTTCAGTAGCAAAACTCATTGTCTTAAATTAAGTGAATGAAGGGAAGGGGGGGGGGGGGGAGGGATTTTAGCAATCTGTAAACAGCAAAACAAAAGAAATCAAAATTTAAGGGAAAGGATACCAGGAAAGGCGAGGGCCTACTATAGCTAAGAAAGGCAAAGAAAGGCAGAGAAGAGAGGAGACCTCAGGAAGTCGGTGAAAAGCATTTCAGTAGAGGCCGATATTAATAATAATAACAACAATAACACAATCAATAATAACAATAATGCTAAGAAATCTTAGCAATTTATACCATTCATAACAAAAACAATGTGAATACATGCAAAATACTGTTTAAAAAATACATCTGTGTGCATACCCTCTAGTATAATTCATTCTCTTTCTCTCTCATCCCTTCTTTCACTCTATCTCTCTCTCTTTTTCTGTGTGTTCGTATGTGTGTTTATCAGTCTGGTGCTATCAATGACAGATTATAAGCAAAGACCACAATATTGATCCTTGTGGAGAGACTTATTTTGCAATAACATACGTGGCAATCAAGTAAAGAAGAACTTCACACATAATTCAAGATTTAACCTTGCAAGGTTAATAATAACAAGGCAGAAACCTAGCAAGGTTAATATCAACGCAGACAAACCCCTGACTTCCCTTAAAATCCTCTACATAATCAAATGGAAGCGGTAGGATTCCGAGAATACTTCTAAAGCAAAAAAGTTAAAGAATGCCCCAAAAGATGTATGAACCAAGGTCACCAACACGGTACAGCAATACATTAAAAAGAGCTAACAGTGTCCATCATGACTGTATAGTTCGGTGGGAGAATAATACCTGCATGTTAGGTACAAGGAACAAACACTGTTGTGTAGAAAACTGCTCCCTCTACAAAGTCATTTACAAGTGTGAGGCAACATGGTGAAAACAGGAGCTTGCCAAAACAACGAAATCTGGGAAACGGGCATTTTTCCACCAGTTTGGAAATTTTTATCAAATTTTTATTTTTTTGCTTAACCTCTTTTTTTATGTCCATGTAAAAACACATTTCCACATGAATTTTACTAAAAAAAACATTGATTTAAGTCTCAAAATATGTCATTTTTCAGTTTTCAAAGACTCTTTAGCTATCGGAGTTAATGGGTCACTTAGTGCAGGGAAAAAGCAAGACACAGACACAAGAAAAGTAGGAACTGCTGGTGGCAAACTCCAAACAGCCACTTCAAAAACTACACCTGATCTCCAACTCCCTTTACGGATACACAAAGAGACTTTAGAAGACAAGTACCAACCACAACACTTATGTAGGCTGACAAAACGCCTTTTTTTATTCTCAGTAGTTTCGAGACAAAAAGACTGGTCAGCGTAACCGTAAAAGAAAAGGCGTTCTTCCGAAATTTGAATTCTAAACTATTAAAAAACTAGTCACAGTTTCACTTTTGATTTTTTCACCCATGTAGGGTAACTGGTCAGTTATCGCTTTAGCAAATAAAAAAATTTGGTGCAAAAAATGAAAAAAGGTGTTTTTAGGGCAGAACATGGCATCAAACAAAACCGTGAAAGCCCATCGGCAGCATGAACAGTCAGCTTAGGGCAGAACATGGCATCAAACAAAACCGTGAAAGCCCATCGGCAGCATGAACAGGAGCAACAAGAACAACGAGAATAAAAGGAACAACAACAAGACAAACGTATGCCTCACCTGCCTGCCCTAGTACAGTACTCAAAGCCACCGACAGCAAGGAAGTCAGAGAAGGCCTTGGAGTACTGTGTAAATGCCTGCTGCTGCTGTGTGTGTGCTCCGAGCAGTAGCGTGTGCCGGATGGGACGCATGGCCTGGATGGCTGCCGTCAGGTCTGTGATGCCTTCACCTATCTGGTGTGGGTTTGTTTATTGGTCAATTTATTTGTTTGTAGGAGTATAAGAGAGGCATGATTTCCTTTTGTTTTGGGGGAAGCTAGAACCTTTTAACTCTATCCCTACGTCGTGTTTTACTATCGTATCCGTAGGACGTGGGGAACTCTGTGCCACCACTTTCCAAAGAGGAAATTTACTTGTTAATTTGATCCGTACGCTTTGCATAGCAGTCTGTCAAAACGATTTTTTAAGAAATACTGAAAGTTTCAAAGAGATCTTCGTACTAGAAGTATTCTAAAATGTGAAGAATACAACCTCGGGGGTACAAAATGACCCTAGGGATTAAGACACTTTTTATTTATTTTTCCATCTGTTCAAATCTCTTACATGGTGATCAGTCTGGTATTGGTAAAGAAAAAAATAAATCCCCCAAAAATCACATTTGATGCTCCCCTTTGAAATGATCTTTTATTAGCTTAGCAGGGTTACACCTAACTTGTAGAAAAATCCTGTTCTTAGAGTAAATGAAGGAAAATTGTCTATAAATTATCTATTCCTGACAAAAAAAACAGATAATTTTGATGTACAACTGGTAACAGCACCAACATACTAAACCAAAAGAATATGAATATACCCTAAGCACTCATATGACCTTATGTAGTGGTAAGCGCCGTAAAACTCTTACTAAATTTAACTAAATGAATATACCCTGAGGTTAACCATAATGACTTCCCTTACCCTCTTGGTCAAAGCTCCAAAAGCTGCCACCAGGTTCTGCAGAGATGATTTGTATGGGAATACGTCCATGGCAGAGTAGAAGGCTGTTGGAGAGACATACAAAACACACCAGTGACATGAATACTGTAAAAAATTTATAGCCGTTTTACACCCCCATTGACAAAATTTAGGACTTGTAGTAGGCGAGATGCTATTACCCTGCTTGTCAGAACCAACCTAGACGGAGTGTGACACAGCATCCCAGCAGACAGACAGACAGACAGACAGAGATATTTGACAAAAAATTCCCCACTATGGAATTGAGCATAATGTTCTCATCTAGCGACAACAAAGAGCATCACCATTACACTACAAATGCCAGTCAAAGATATAAACTGTTGAAAGTTTGTCAAAGGTTTCACACACACACACTCACTCACACACACAGACACACATATATCAGCAGACAAACAGAGATATTTGATTTTTAAAATTCCCCACTAATAAATTGAGCATTTTTGTCCTCATCTAGAGACAACAAAGAGCATAACCATCATATTACAAATGCCAGTCAAGGATACAGCCACTGAATGAAATATAAACTGTTGAAAGTTTGTCAAAGGTTTCACACACACACACACTAATTCACACACACAGACACACACACATATACACTGCTACCCAAGGTACCCCGATTCCTCTTCAGAATAAAATCTACCTATAACTGTTTTTGTATCATAATTATTGTACGTTATACAAACAACATCAATTGAGACTTCAGGATAGAATTCTAAAAATGATATATTATATGTGTCACGATACAGTGGATTCAGGTGCTCATCAATTTTAGTGCATGTGGGGACACTGGTACCATCTTAAAGCTTGTTTCTTTGTCTTGATTTCGATGAAAAAAAACACACATCTATCTTGAATAGAAGTCGAGATATTTGCAATTGAAAAAGGTGATGGTTGCCTGGTGAGAAAACGGCTAGCTGCCAAAGTTTCGTGATTTCAGAAGCTTTAGAGTCCTTAGAAATTGAAAATTTACATTTTGTGTGCCTTTGGTCAACATTTTTCAGTAAAAGCCACACAGAAATGTGCTTTAAATGGAAATAAAAGGTGTTTAGCAAAAAACCAAAATTTCTTCAATTTCATTATTTTGACGAGGGCCTAATTTCACCCCAGTGCCTCACAAATTATGTGTGTGTTAGTGTGTTGGAACACGCTGAAATCAGGTGCTGTCAATTTTTGGGGCATATGGGTTATCAGTATCATCGTAAAGATTCTTCATTTGTCTAGCTTATGATGAAAGAAAATTACCCATCTATATCGAACAGAAGTCGAGCTATCTGTGATTGAAGGAAGTGAGGGTTACTTGATGTCAGAGGTACAATTAGCAAGAATACGGACACCAAAATTTGATGACTTTAAAAGCTTGAGTGTCCTTCAAAACTGAAAATTTTTTATTTTTTGAGCCTTTGATCAATATTTTTCAGTAAAATCCACTCAGAAATAAGATTTTAAATGGATATAAAAAGTATTGAACCAAAGCACTGTTCGATTTCATTTTTTAAATGAGAACGAGTGCGTGGAAACACATATATTATTTATAAATGACATCTCAAAGCCATTTCTAGTTGGTGCTACTGATGGTCAGAGACAAAAAAAACACCAAAAACAGGCGGCTGAGGAATGTACCCATTGACATGAACATGACCATATCATGTCTCAATTTAAGACCAAACAAAGAAAGAATTACTCACGTGACTTTTGCAACGGTCTGAGCAGTAAGTTGCTGGTCTTGATGAGCTGATGGTAAAATGTTCTCTCTGAAGCAGCCAGCTCAAACACTGCACTCATCTCAGGAGCCACAGGGTTCAAAACCTGGCAGGCACAGTTGGGGCCCCCAGACATCACCTTGATCACCCAGCCAAGCTGAGGGGAAACAAAACTAACCTATTGTGTCTTTCAAAAGAAATGTAAAAAAAATAAAAAATAAAAAATATTCGAAACACCCTTAAAGATTATCATTTTTGCACCATTCATTATTGTAAGATGGAATTACTTGAAGTTTATCCAGAAAGAAGTGTGAAGAAGAGACATGTTCACTGAGAAAAACAGAATGAGATGCAAATGCACTATTCAATTAAATGACAGACCTGCTTGACTTCAGCCACTGCAGTAGGAACACTTGTCTTTTGCATTGAAGCATGCTTTTCCCTGCTGAAAACACACAAAACAGAGCCAACATAAAGCAAGGAATTTGTCTTTATTGTATCCAGAAACTCAAGTACAAGTACGTGATAAAAGCTGAAAACTAAAAGTTAGTCACAGGCTCCTGCTGCCCCACCAGTAACTTTTCAATAATACTGTTGCATAGATTCTCACTTCTTTAGAGCAGACCGATGTCTCGGGGGGGGGGGGAGATTTTAACGAGCTCAATTCGGATGGCTTTGCGCCAAATGATGATTTACATATCTACCTCATCTAAGGTATCCCAACTCCAAAATTTGAGGGCCCTATTTTGGGATGAAACCTAAAAGTGAAACATACATCACTAAATTTGTCAATTAATCAAAATAAAAGAACTTATTTTGACAGTTCTTCATCTAATGAGAGAACTACTGGTAAAAAAAGAACTGTTTTCGGCAATTACTGAAAACTAATATAACTTTGGAGTCATAAAGTAATAAGCTCAAACAGCTGCCAGCGGCTCACCGACACACTGTGGCTCCAAACATGAGCCACTGGCAACGGCTTGCTGGAGATAAAGAGTGAATGACAGAGTCTAAAGCGTTATTGACAGTTATGGGTAACTATTATAAAATATGGGTAACCATCATAAAACTACAAATTAAAATTGTTAATAACATTAACCTTTGTACTTGCTGAAATACTTCTGTTTTCAAATGTTTAGGGCCCCCCACCATTTCTTGGATTTAAGTAATCAGACATTACTCTTCCGAAGCAAATTCAAACAGACCACCAAGAGCTCTAACAATTTTTAGAATGTTTAATTCTGACTGGTCATCCCATAAAATAACGTGTCTCTACATCACAGTCACAATTACATCTATCCTCATACAAAGATCAAATTATCACTGTAGAAACTAATATGAGCAATGAGCCTGCTCTACCTGGGCTGCTTCCCACAGAAAAAAACATCAGGCTTCATCATGGTGGAATCTCCTAAGAAGAGGGAATGATTGGTGCCGGCTGCAATGTCCCACACCATACAGCCCTTCATGAACTGGAAAAGAGAGAGTAGTAAGAGCAACATGTCATTATTATGAGTCACAAAGAGGCTTCCTCTAGAAAAAAAGTAGAGTAAAGGACATAGAAATATCTGTTTGATCGATTCTTCTCTTCAGTTATTTCATGGAGTTTTAGAGCATTTTTCCCGCTGCAATGGAATTATTTTTGTGCATTGTAATTCATTAAGATATGTAGCTAATCTTATTCTAGAACTTGTGAACTATTTTACAGCTTTTTTTTTTTCTTTTTTTTGGGGGGGGGTCGGCTCAAGGGTAAAACAACATCCTCAACTATGACAAAATGAAATAAAAATCTTCTCTCTTACCTTTAATTGTCAGGTGAAGAATTACTATGACACCCACTATCTTCTGTCCCCCTTCACTAGTCAGGTGAAACATTACCTTGACACGTGTTGGAGCATGCACCAACTCCTGCTGACCCAGCTGACCATATGAGTTGGAACCCCAGGAGAAGACCTGAGAATTGGCAGTCAGTGCCAGGCTGTGCGATTTGCCCGTGGACAGTTTTATCACATGACGACCTGCACACAAAAGTGTATGTTATGGTATGGCATGGTAGGGTAATTACAATAATGTGGAAGGGAATGAATGACACAATATGAAATTAATGAAATATATGGTATAGTATGGCCTGCTCTGTACCGTGAAGTACATTATGATCTGATATAGAATATTTGGCAAGGCTCATTTTGGAATAATACAAGGCTGTGGTGATAGTAGACTGTCAGATAAGACAATACAGGACATTTTTAAAAAAGAGGACAGATTTAAAGGGTAATAACTTGCGATCTTTGCACCAAATGCCACAACAACACACTGATCTCAAACCAACAACTCACCCATGAGCGAGCGGAGGTGTACAGGTTCTGCTCTGTCCAGTGTGTCTCCAATCCCCAGCTGACCGTAGCCGTTCTCCCCCCAGGCCCACACCTCAGTTGCAGTCACAACCGGCTTGATCTTGGGAACCTGTGAAGATTCTGGGGAGTGCACATTACACTGATTCAGTTTTTGTGTGCAGAGAATCTCTTGGTTTATATTTGTTTTTAAGTTTCTGCATTCCCCTTCTTGATTTCTGGGGTAGTCATCTTTAGATTCTCAAACCCAGAGTGTAGCTTAATGTTACACACTATAAGTAAGGCTGTATTTCCTCCAAAATTGTGGTGCCTTTGAGAACTCAAGCAGTATTTATCACTTTGAAGGTACTCTTTACAGGCCTACTTTTCATTTACCTTTAGCTGTCAGGGTGTCTTTAATTAAAGCAATCTGCCCATAGATCCGGTGATTTTTTTGGTCTTTTTTAAAAACTATTGTGCGTTTGTTAACCCCATCTATCCTAGAATCAGGGGAGTGAAAAAACTTGAGCAAAAACCACCTGTCAACAACAGACAATGCCCACATGTACCTAACATCAGACCAGTTACAGTGGCATGAAAGAAAAAGAAACTTACCTCTAGACCGTCTTTTCTTTCCAAAGAGTAATGTTGAGAAATGTACAATGGGTTTTTTTGCAGTCTTTAAAAAAATTGTTTGCTTTATTGAAGAAAAGCCTATAAACAAAATATCAGACACTGAAGTGGACACTATTGAGACAATAACATTTTTTATGCACAGCTATATTTATACAATCAAAATTGTCTGTGCCGGCCATCCAATGTCGATGACAAAAGTGGTTGTCTTAGACATGAGGACGTCTTGGACAGTGCCATTTTAATATTTTAAAAACTCAAGAGGGAAGTGGGAAGTGGTCATTTGTACAGATGATTGTCTTGAATGGGTGGCTGTCACTTACTGTAAGAACAGATTCGACTGTATTAACTAATCTAAGAAGGAATTTTGTGTGTATTAACTTGTTAAATTTTGACAAGTACATCACTGGAGGAAATTATAGCCATGAAAAATCCAGTTCTACCAACAAACAAAACAAAACAAAAACACATTTATTTAAATCCACTGCAATTGTTGTTCTACAGACAAACTCTTATGCAAAGTTTCAAAGAGATTGGAAAGACAGATTTTTCATAATCATTATCATTTCAACCCCATACTCTAGAAATTTAATTTAATGAGAACATTCTTCAAAAATCCCTTGCATGGCTTGTAAGGATTTTGAAGGGGTAAAAAATGTTAAAGAGGGTGTCGTGAAGGGATAATTTTGCATCAGAGTCCACAAAATTGAAGACCTTTAGCCCGTTCAGACCTATTTTAGCCACTCATCATTTTCTGCATTCGTGACCTTATTCAATGTGGTCAGGACATATTTTTTGTCTAGAGATGAAAAAAATGAAAACTCAGTACTGAGGCAACTCAATCTAGAGTGTGTAATGAAAACAAGATGGGCAGACTTTCAGCAATAACTCCCTTGAATATTTTTGTACTTAATTTTTGTTCTCATATCAAGTATGCATCAAGACGTGGTGGACTCTTGGGCATATGAAATTATTGGTGTAAGCTTCATCTCCCCCAGCTGTTGACACTAGCAGAACCAGAGTAAAATACTCTTGTAAAATAAAAAGCTTGCTTAAGACAAATAAGTACTTCATAAATTTAATTAGTAAAATTATTTTTCTAAGGACATCCGCAGTATTAACCCTATCCGTACATCGTGTTTAACTCTCGTATCCATACGATGTGGAGAACTCTGTGCCACCACTTTCCAAAGAGGAAATTTACTCATTAATCCGATCCGTACGTTTTGCATAGTAGTCTGTCAAAATGATTTTTTGAGAAATACTGAAAGTTTCAAAGAGATCTTCACATTAGAAGTATTCTAAAATGTGAAGAATACAACCCTTAAGGTACAAAATGACCCCAGGGCGTACAGACAGGGTTAAGAAAGTGCTGCCTAACCTGTTTTCTAGAAAAACTGAGATTTTCTCGTTGGACACAAAAGTCAGAACCCCTACAACTGGTGCCTGAAAAAAATTCCATTTTAAAGAGAAAGATTACAATTATCCGGTGAACACAACCCCCCCCCCCC
>NW_004797786.1:321333-334497 GCF_000002075.1 Aplysia californica
AAAAAAAAAAACTATGAAAAAAACCAGCCTCTTCTTCCACTATAATAAATTTCAACCAAAACAAAACCCATCAACATCAGTGAGTTGAGCAGCCCACCTGTAGTACTTGAGGCTGAGGTTCGGGACAGGTTTCGCTGCTGTAAGTGAATGGTGCGTAAAGATCTCTGCTTGTCACCGCGCCCGAGACTGGACATGTCATGCCCAACATTGGCCAGCTCCTCGGACCATTCAGCAAATGTCCCCGACTTGACCATTTCATGACCTTGAGGAAAGGGAGTGGAGTTTTTGCTGTGATTTGTGAGTTGCAGTTCACAATCAAAATGATTACAACCAGACTTTGCTAAGATAGAATAATGATGATAGTAACTCTGAAAAAAAGAAAGAACAAAACACACCAGCAAACCTGCTTGACTGAGAAAAAAAAACTCGGGATGTCACGTCTTTTTTTTTACTACTTTTGTTTTAGTAAGAGTTTTACTGCACTTGCAACACAATAAGGTCATATAAGCGCTGAAGATTAGAGGTGTTACAAGAGAGTAACAAACACAAAAACGAAGGAGGGGACATAAAGACGATAGATGTTTAACAGGAAAGAAGGAGCAAACCACACATGAGCACCCACGAACCACCCACGATGTCAGATCAAATCCTGCTCTGACAACAACTGGGTAAAGGGAATTTCATGAAAAACTTCATCTATACAAATTAGGTCCAAAGACATTTTCAAAGAAAAGACAAAATCTTGAAGGCAGTTGCTGAAACCCTTAAGCTATAGTTAACAGTAAGTTAAAGTAAGTTTTTAGTAATGTTAGTAGTTTTTACGGTGCTCGCAACTGCATAAAAGGTCATATGAGCGCCAATGGGTGGATGTCAACAGAGAAGTCCATACAGGGAATCAGGCTTACTCTGATAACCTCTCTAGCTTCAGTAGCACAAAGTCTGCTTTGACTATCAAGGCACCCCAGAAATAGGGGTTCACAAGAGTGTGACAAACATACAAAAGAAGTAGAGGAAAACTGACGATAGTAAGGACACTGATTTTAAAAGTGTAATTAGTTTTTGTCTTTGTGAAGCACCAGCTCTGAAATGACCATTTAAAATTGTCCCCAGTCCAGTCGGGTGACGTCATTGAGCGTTGACAGCGAGGTGCCCTTTCCAGTTTTGTGGCGTAATAAGAATGTAGTTTGGATTCTGATAAAGCCGACTGCGCTAGTCCGTGCTTAAAGCCGCCTGCAGTCTGCCAGCTCTATGTGGGGCAAGTTGTAAATCATTAAGGAATTTTTATACTTATCGGAACTTACTGAGTCAGTCTCTGAAATCGGCGTACTCTATGCTTTAACAGATAACAGAGGCACAGAAAAAAGGACAAAAGGAAACAATAACATACCACAACTTCAAAGAATGCATCAACGCAGAAAGAAATACATGTACAAGTACACAAAGAATAGAAATCTCCACTTCATAAATAGGAAACAAATCACACAAGAGACAGAAAGGAAACAAAGCAAAAGACTCACACTAACAAAAACACTATTGAGTCTCCTGAAGGTAAAAATACATAGACCCACCTGAGATCTCAGTATCCCCAATGTCCGGCAATTTGTTCCCGGAAGTCTTTGACTTGTCAAGATCACCAGCGTCTCTTTCACTCCCAGCAGTTCCTGACCTGGCAGCACCTGCTCCTGCATTTGTGATGTCAGACTGGGCAGCTTGGTCGGGAGATTCAGGGTCACTGGAGCCAAACGCAAACCCCGAGAGAGTGTGAAGGCTGCTGAAGGCTCTGCTAGTTACCGATTTCATCTACGGTGAGGGAAAATAGACTAGGTCAGTTTGGCATACATTGGGCAGAGAGTGAATTTAAGGACACAAATTAGACTGACTGCTTCATATTTGAGGTTGTGAAATGCACTCAGTGGAGAGCCAGGCATACTCAGAGAGCACAGAGTGAAGTGTTAAGTATGGATAGGTTACACACTAATGAGCGCAAGAGCAGAAAAAGTGGATTTGGAGAATTAGCCTCCATTAAGGTTAATAATTACAAACAAAGAAAAAAAAATTTTTTTAAAGGATTTTTTATTGATATATTAATGGTCTCCCCTGTTCAACTCTTTATCTCAGGCAAGCCACTCCCAGCGGCTCGTCGTTGGAACCCCTGTGCCGGTGAGCCGTTGACAGCGGCTCAGGCACATTCTTTTACGACAACTTCGACATCAAACTATTTTTCGGCACAGGTCTCTTTTACCGAGATTTTATTCATTACATGAAGAACTATCAAAATAGGATCACTTGTTTTAATTTAATTTTGTGACACCTTTGTCATTTTTAGATTTAGTAACAAAAAAGGGCCCCATCATTGTGAGTTTACCCCCCTTGGAGATAAACAGTTAAAAGACAGGAAGGTTCCAATGCAACTTTTTGACAACATAAAGTTATTCAAGACGGGTGCCTTCTGAATAGAATGTCAACCTCCAATTGGAGCGAGCTAGATGGTTGAGGAACCTCAAAAAACCCGAAACAACTCATGTTCAGGAATGTCACTTGTGGGATTCAAATCATGGTAATTATAGTCGTTCTTGCTCGACACCAACTGAACTAACAATGCATCTTCTCCTTACACAAACACAGGTTGTACCTTACCTGTTCCATCATGTTGTAAACCCCGTCACCCTTATCCGGGGATTCCGCATCAGTTGGTGCACCCACTTTGACCTCAGATTGCTTTACGTCCTTGACATGGCGGTCAGACTCGGCCAGCTCCTCTGTCCCATCTTCCAGTTGTCGGTGCAGGTAATCCATGGCTTCTGATTGGTCTATCAGGTTGAATGACTTGACACTGCTCGTGGACGGAGTGCGGACACGCTCCCTCCTTTGAACTGGCAGTACATCTGACGACATGTTAACAAACAGGACTTTAACACTGTGCTCATAAGAAAGGATATTTTAGTCTTAAACCGATGTTAACAGGGATGTGAAAGTTGAGCATTTGGTAAAACTGTCCCTAAAGTAACACCCTGATCAAGATGGGAGATATGACTCCCATGTCAATTTATGTTGAAGTCCTTAAGAGACATTTTCTTTGAAGCACTTGTCTAGCACAATATCAATTGCCCTATAAAAGCAAAGTCTGACTCCAAAAGTCTTATTTTTACAAGAAACAGAAAACATCTCTGAACTTGTCTCGACACTTAATTTTGTAGAAGACACTAGGACCTATTTAGCTTACTTTTTACCTTCTAATAAAAATAAAAATACATCTACACATGATGTACAGTGTTATGAATAGACTTAACTACATTGGTAAAACAAAATGGACATATCATTTTCTGGGAAATATTGCAATTCATATCAAGCTCTTGAAAAGATTTGTACTGTTCTATTTGATTGCTTCATATTTTAAGAAAAATATCAGAGCTGCAGACCGCATGCCCACTCACCCTCGGGCAGCTCCTCTGTTTGTGACCGTCGCTGCCATACCACCTCAGCAGAATCTGATGAAACGGATCTGTCTACACCCGATGGGCTTGCTTTATTGCCCTCATCCTTAGCCACAGTGTCCTCCAGCTTCCTGTCGGACAGCTCAATCTGCTTGACAACACCCTCCGCATCCTCTGAACCAACTTCCTGGACTGTCGGCAATGTTTCCTGCGAGACAACGTCTCCATCAAAAGGGTTGTCACCGGGGATGACCAGAATGCTCGTTTCAATCCCTGATGTTTCCAGAATGCTGGAAGTGTCCAAGTTACCGGAAGAGTCTAAATGCACGGAGGTGTCCTGTGGCTCAGAAAGGTTTTTTACTTCAGTGACATCTGAAACAGTTCCTGTCTTTTCCTCCCACGAGGCATTTTGAGCTGTTTCTGAAGACTCTATAGACACTAATGATTTTCCTCCTTCTGATTTTATGTCAGCCTGTTTAGCTTTCTCCTTGGACCCACCACCACCCCCTTCTGAGGTGAGCTGCTTCTCATCTGCTGTTGCTGGTTGGTCATGTCCTCTTCCTCCATCCGTTTCAGCTTTGGAAACGTCACAAGTAGCAACAGTGGTAGATTTGGTTGTATTATTTGAAACTTCTTCTTTAGCCTCACCAATAATCTCATTACTAGAGCTTGACGCAGACACTTCTTCAACAATTGTGGAATCAATGCTGCGTACATTGTCTGCATTGCTACATTCGTGCAATGTTTCAACTATACACATATCACTAGTGTCTGTGTATGTGAAAATTTCTTTGTTACATGTGCTACATCGTGCAGGGTAGTGTTTGTCTTCATTCACGCTGCCAGCGGGTGTCTTCGCCTTCTTCTGCGGGGTGCCAGATTTCGAGCTAGATGAAGTCAGCAGCAAAACGAGACTGTGAGACTCTCCACAACAAACAGCCAGAGCAGTTCGGCCCTGCAGGGTAGAAACACGGCGAGGGATTGGCGCATGTTGCAGCTCACCCAGACCAAGCTGGGGACCAAAGCCCCAGGCCCAAACTTCACCGTCTGGAGAAAGAAAAGGAAAAAACTGCAATTAAAGAGGAGGAGAGAGGAGGAGAGAGGAGGAGAGAGGAGGAAGAAAGGAAGGAGGTGGTGAAAGGAAAAGAGAAAGACAAAAGAGGAAGGAGAGGAGGGAGGAGGAAGGAGAGAATGAAGAAGATAGAGGAGGGGGGACAAAGGGCTCAACATGGGAGAGAAATGACAGGAGGGGAGTGAAGAGCACAGAAAAGTTTGCAACAGAATGGACGAGCTATTTTTTAATGTCTCTACACAAAACAGACATATTTGTAATTCATGCAAACATCAAAGCCAACCTCATAGCCATGTAAGCCATACAGAACATCTCAAAGAACCAACTCCAATTTTTTTTAACCATGTCAAATTTTCCCATCATTACCTGTAGACGGATCAAATAAAGATTTCTGAACTATCTTAACACTAAATAAAAATCAAATTTTTATTCTTTTTTCTCCTTACCATCTGACAGTGCTAGTGTATGCCTAGCCCCACAAGCTACCCTGCAAACACCAACACCGATGCTGGGCTTGGGGAAGCCGTGAGCGCAGAATCCTTCATGAATCTCCACTGCCACACGTGTCGGACTGAGCACCAGGTCCAGAGTGCCGGTACCACACTGGCCATCCGTTGAATCTCCCCAGCAGAACACCTGACCACAGTCTGTGACCACTGCACTGTGTTGTTTGCCACAGGCTATCCCAATGGCTGGCCCTGTGAACATTGAGTTTCAAGAGTTAATGCAATGCGTTTGTAACAAGCAGGCTGCCACAGGCACTGGAAAAGACAATGACAAGTACAAACTTCATTTGTCTCACTGTGAGCAATATGCCCAAGAAGCATACACTTGTTATAAACTAAACAATTCTTTATAAGCCCACTTTCCCTCATTAAACATTCTTTAAACTCTTATTATTTTTTTTAAAACCTGGACACATCGTGTACAGAACATGTACCATTTTAGTAACAAGGCAACCTTATTGGTTTTCTTAAACAAATATATTTTAATCTGCTTCAAGACAGCCAATTCTGAGATGTTAAGAATCAATGCAACCAACAAAAACCAAATTATCTTAAGAGAAAACATTCATCATTCCATTCACTATACTACTTTGAGCTCAAGAAAGACCAGTTTTAAATGGAACTTTATAGAAAAATCCTGAGATTTAATGTAATAGGACGAGCCACAACAAAAGTACATCTTCCCACCTGATAGTCCATCCACTTTGACAGGTTCATCTACAGATGCAATCTCCAGTGAGCCAAGTCCGAGCTGACCACAGCTATTGGCCCCATGGACAAATACTTCTCCATCATGTGTCAGAAATAGGCTGTGGTTTTGGCCCAGAGCAATATCAGTGATAATAGTCTGCTTGAATACATCAAAACTGTGCAAGTTGATATCTCCTGTATACCCTTGCCAGAGAGCCATGCTGACAGAGGGAAGAGGCCTAGAACAAAATCCAAGAACATCATTTGAAATTGTTTTACAAAATAACCATTTGCAACGTCATATTGTTTTAAAAGAACTGAAAAATAAAACATCGAAAAGAAGAGTATTCTGGGCTGTAGGTGGAAAAACATTAAAACATAGTACTTGGACATATGACAGCAAAAGAATTTTGTGTGTAGAAGAATGTCATTACTCAAAATTAGAGTAGTGTATAAATTGAATGAAACTAAGAGGCTGCTGCTTTGGACTGTAAAACGTCTCACAGAATGGGGGATAAAAACACAAAATGTATTAAGTTGAGCTATACCAACAAAGACAAGGCAAAAAGGTCCTGCACAAATTGTAATTTGTGACATAAATGTATGTTGCTGTGCAGTAGTCACGCTGTAAAAAATACCATCAAGCAGTCAAACATGAGTATATAATATAAAATATTTATTCTATAATGTGATTGTCCTGTATTGTTTGGGGTACAAGAGAGAACCAGAGGCTCATAAGGCTTCGGTGGGAATTTCAATGATCAGGATTAAGTCTGACAGCATGTATACAAGGGAACAAAACCAGCTCCAATGCCATGGAATTTAAAGGGAAAGAACAACCAGAGCTGAATATTGATAAAGTTGTACTGTCCAGTCTAGAAGAGGGCCTCTTAGCATCTGCAAAATACTATGGTAAAGCATGATGCATGATCCATTACCCATAACCACTCAAACTGGACACTCAGTAGTCTTCAGGTGGATTAAAATACTTAGAATAAAATCTGAGGTAAGCTCATTAAAGAGAACAAAATTTCACGGCACAGTGAAAATACTCCCAAAGCCCAACCCCAGGTTCACATCCTGGGAGGTGGAAACTAGACAAAGTAGGGGATTGCTGGGTTCAACGAAGTACGGTGTGGCTTTATGCCACTGAGGCGTCACGCTAGCCGTGAAAGAGAACCCGGGATACCCCGAAAAGTTGCAGGCTAACGGGGCTCTGGTGAAACTGTGACAGGCCTAGCAAGTCGGCAACACATTATTTATCGCTAAAAACACAAATAGAAGAAAGAAAAATTACCGCGACACTCGAAAGGGTATAAGCGGCGGATAAAAATAAGTGAAAATACGATTTTAGTCTAAGGCGGACCAGATTCTCTTAGGCTCGGGCAAGAACTATGGTGGGATAATTATAATACCATACCAAGTGGAAAAACTAGAAGTCTCCCTTCGACCAGATTTGTGCCTATTTGATTCGACTATTCAACATTAATGATTATAGCACTATCCATAGCAATTCGAAGCGTAGCAGAGCCATTCAAATGATGTGTGATTTTTTTTTACAACAGATCTTCGTCTCATTTTTTCTCAACCCATAGTAACATTAGAGCATTTTAGGACATGTCTTATCTCACTGATGTAACTTCACAACAATATGTTGTAGTTGATGATTACATGAAAAAAAAGAGTGGTAAGCGGAGCCAACAGGAGATACATAAATTTTCCTCTAACAGACACACGTCACACCATATATAGCTCAAGGGAACATCGCTTTACGCCTAAATATGTAACAGAGGTAAAAAATTAAAAACTATTTCATTTCACTTTCAATGACATGAATATGTGGGTAATTAGTAATTAATGTTATTTTTAATAACCATGTGTACAACAGCAGCGTGAATATTTTGGGAGAAATTTGGGTGTTTGATGGTCACTTTGGGATTCCAACATGCATAATAACTATGATGACAGGAAATCTCTAATAGCGATATTATTTAAACAAACACCATCTGTTTAAAGTTGGTATCTCTACTACTTTTTACGCCAGTATCAAGCCTTAAAAAAACCAATTCCCATCCGATGGTGTGACGTTTGATGGTATGTCATCATGTTGTGTACTGACATATTAAGATTATGAGGATAGCAGTTTTTTAATGGCATTTTTGTCATCATAGAGCGTCAGATGAGAATATTTTAGAAAATCTTTGGAAGTTATTATTTAATTCTAACTATACTGCTCTTTGCATGTTTGAAACAAACACAATGACTGAATTTATGATTTCTTGCATTTGCTGATGCGTAATATATAAATAACGCTTTTCATTAAAATAAATATTTTCCCTATACATCTTGGAATTCCCGTGTCGGTGTTGTGTAAAGTTTGGTACTTTGCTGTCACACAAAAAAAATGTGATTTTGAAAAGATGAATCCCTCTAATTAATGCATAAATATACTTCAAAACTCCACATCAGGCTGCATTTTGTGTTCCACTCACTCCCAACATACAGACAACCACCAGAATCTGACATATATAACATCAATGATAAAATAGAAATATTTTCATTTTTATCTTTCTCCATTGCTCAAATGCAAAGGCAATGCATGAGCCGACTGATATTAGCTTTGTTTGCTAGTCCAGGCTGAAATTAGTACTCACGTACTACAAAGTGCACTTTTAATTGGTCATCCGACACTCATAATATGATGACGCCAAATTCAGTTGTTTAACCCATAATTTGATATTTTAACGAACGTTTGAAATTTTCTTGAAAATAATTGATTTGCAACAGTTTTAGTGGCTTTATGTGTGATCTGCAGCAAACAATAGTGCAGTTTGACCCCTGAAGCAGTGCATCTGTGTGCGGGAGTGAAAGTAAAAATTTACCGTCATTATATACTGATTGTTTAGGCCCTACTCATAATTATTGTTATCATTGAATTTATGGTAAATTTTTACTCCATTTCAAACATAAGTGAAATATCAAATTATGGGTTAAAACAGGGGGGCATGCCCCCAGATTTTTTTTTAACCTGTTTCCTGAAGGCCACCTCTATTGAGAATAGCGCAGGCGAGCCTTATGGCTACTCTCACCCCGTGTATGTTCACCGTGATAGGCCAACCAGTGGAGCATTCATCGTGAACCACAGACTTCTACAGTGTGATAACAGAAATGTAGAATTCTGTGCTGTGAACAAACGTTCCAGCGCTCTTGTGTTGAAAGCGTGCAATTCTGTCTGTGGGCAGTGAGAGAGAGAGAGAGAGAGAGAGAGAGAGAGAGAGAGACAGAGACAGACAGACAGAGAGAGAGAGAGAGAGAGAGAGAGAGAGAGAGAAGTAGCGCGAGAACTTCCGGTCAAAATAAAATTGCGACCCGCGTGGTTCGGCTCCATTCGAAAAGTTAAATAGCCGTAGCATCATCTTTGTAGACGACCAAATTAATTTACTTTTGTGTTTCAACATCATTTTTTCTTTGCTTTTTTGTCAATTTGATTACCCACACCGATAGACAGTGGGCTATTTCGAAAATAGGAAAAACAGGTCTTGCTTCACACCGGGTAAGAATAGCCAACGCTGGCAAGTCTCACCTGGGGTGAGAGGTCCATCGTAGGCTATTTTTATTCTCACCCCGGGTGAGGATAGTCCCCTGAAACCCCCCGATAGGTCCAAAGCACGCAAATTACTAACTACGCCGTAAGGCATCTCTGAGCTCATAGTGTATAGAGAGCTCCGTTAAGAAGTTCTCAGAACTATCAAATATTTTAAAAATTACTGACTAATTTGTGAGGGAAATGAAGTTGATTTAAATAGACTATCAACTGATTCCGTCCATTCGACCACTGACAGCGTCTCTCAGTTTTTCCGCTGCATCCATTCGACCACTGTGAGCGGCTCAACGACATCCGAAACAAATGTACACTTTTTAACATAGTTCCTACTTTTTAAGTTGTCGAAAGGAAGTAGAACTTGTAAACAAACCTGACCTCAATCTCTGAGCGCCCATATAAATTGATCGAAACTCTGTGAAATTCTTGCAAAAATCGTTGTTTTGTTGTCGCTATGTAGGCTAGATCTAACCTTGGGTAAATAACACGGAGCCTGGTATAAGAAAAAGGCCCTTCAAAGAAAGATATTCAACTAAATTTGTGAAATTCTTGCATAAATGTGTGCTAGGGTGATATTGCTAAGATTTTGAGTTGATTCCTACGGATTATAAGGACTTGCAGAGCTGAGAAAATGCCGTTAGTCGAAATTTTCTAAGAGGTGTTGCGTAATTTTTTTTCTTCATTCGTTTCTGTCTGACAGAAAATACAATACTTACAGATTATAGGTCATCGTTATTGATATAAACAAATTCTTCTATTGATTCCCACCACTTTGGTACAATACCTATTAGGAACTTAGAGCTTCACAGTAGTGCATTTAAAAATCGAAGTGTATACAGACCCGGTAACCGGGAACTAAGTCACGAAGTATACAGACCCGGTAAGGGAACTCTTTTGTGATTTCGGGAAGTTTCAACGCCCAGACCCGGTAGAAATCTAGTGAGTGTGTGTGTGTGTGTGTGAGAGAGAGAGAGAGAGAGAGAGAGAGAGAGAGAGAGAGAGAGAGAGAGAGAGAGAGGGGGGGGGGAGAGAGGGAGGGAGAGAGAGGGAGAGAGGGAGGGAGGGAGGGAGAGAGAGAGAGAGAGAGAGAGAGAGAGAGAGAGAGGCAGAGAAATAGAGAGGGTGACTGCTCGATTGAAATTATGACATTGTTCTTTTCTTCAAATTGTGATTCCTCCAACTCCATCGTTCATCGAAAAGACATCCGCAATCTTCATTTAGATCTAGATCTAGGCTAGCCGCGAAACTAGATCAAAGATGTCTGCCTAGATCTAGATCTAGACCACTGATCTAGAAGAACCTAGGTCTACCCTGAGCCAAGAGGGCGCTGAAACTCTCCGAAATCACAAAAGAGTTCTCCTACCAGGTCTGTATACTTTGTGACTTTGTTCCCGGTTACCGGGTCTGTATACACACTCCCTTTAAAAATAGACGCACCCCAGGTCTAAAACTGAACAAGTCCAGAGCCTGAAAAAATGATGGACGGAATCAGTAGTTAATGTTCAGTGCATCAATAGAGCCGCCTAGGCCTATGCCTATAGTTATAATAGTAGATCTTGATCTATTTAGTAGAAAACGGACAACTGGTGGTCAAGTATCTAGATTCTAGATCTAGATCTAGCTGCTCATTAAGTGTGAGAGGGGGGGGGGGGGGGAGGGAGTAAAAGTAAAAGATACCATCATGTCCATGACAATGATCAGCCAAAATACTTGTACTTGATTACACTCCATGATACCACGGATCTAGTAAACTAGATCTAGATCTAGATCTAGATCTAGATTCTAGCCTACTTTTACTTACAACTCTACTCTAGATCTAGATTCTATATCAATCAGACATCATTGTTGATGATCATGACATGTCATGTCTGTTGAATAGCGAGGCCATTGAGAATAGAGCAATACCTTTGCTTTTCTTGAGCATCGTCCTTATGTGAAATACTGGGTGAAGAATCAGACATGACGAATGGTTGTATTTCGACAAGAGGACCAGTCCTTCGTGTACCCGTGAAAATCACATAATTAGTAAAAGTTCTTTATGTTTCACGCTTTATCAAACGAAAAGCTTTCATTATTTTCTTGTTTTGATTCTAAAACCGGAAGTTGAAATATGGGTCAACTGAATAATCCCGTCGTCTATTTTAAGTATCGCCTGACAATATCAAATATCATCGATCTATAGCCTACCCTTTAGCCTAGGCTAAAGATATGCTAGCTAGCCTACGCGTACTAAAGGCAACGGAATAGCATAATGAGTCCTGAGAAAGAAATGATCTCAACCCGATCCCTCCAAGTAACACGCGAAATAAGAAATGACAATCTGTCACAGCTTTAGAACCTACACCGCCTCTCGGCCTATGACAACGGGGTGCTACCACAGAAGACCAATACTTGGTGTTCTGTGGGTGCTACGGATAGGATCGACCCGACCCGCTGTAATATGGGCATCCCTGAGTTTACGACTGTGCGTTTCAGTTTAAAGGTTCGACGGGTCGTTTGTTTTCAGGCACCGAGTCGGGCGATCGGCCCGACGCTCCCCGTACAAATGTATAAAGTTACGATCTTTTTGTTATATGTATGCTGCTTTTTTTCTTCAACCAAATAGGCCTACTATTAAAAATCATTTTAATGTTAAGATTACACGTTCAGTTGAAACTGGCACCGTCGTCTCGAGGACAAGGACATATAAAACATTAAATTATACATAATATGCTGCAATCTTTGTTATAAAAAACAACAACAACAACAACAACAACAAAACACGTTTTATTGTGATCCTCAGAGGTCCAAAAAAAGAGTCCCCATAACATTCTAGCACAGAATTCTACACTTAGGAATTTATAGTTCATTTTGTTCCGGTGTTTCCGAAATTGATATAATTTTTACGAGCAATGCTTGTAAACGAAAATTTTATTCGTTGGTGGGTCGTATAGCGTGCGGCCAGAGCTACAAAAATCAACAGCATCATTAAAAACAGCTGAGCTACTATCGTGATTCTGCTGCCCGCTGGTGACAAAATTCGTGTGCTTGCGAGTTTTTAACTCGTTGAAGACGCGTGTTCTGGTCATTCGACAACAACGGTGAAGACACACGTTAAGTTGCTTTGGAACGTACATTCACACAGATTCTTCAATTCTGTTTTCCTCCTCTGAAATATAAAACGATAGGCAATAATAACATGTATTCTGTGAAATATGATGCAAATTCCTGTATCTGATTCAAGAATGATGGCTTGAAACATTCCGAGAACACTGCTTATGTTCTGCTGCATGTATCCGATATGCTTTAAAGAGTTAAAGATCACAAAGAAAGAAGTAGATCAATTATCTTTTTCAGCAAAACTGAATCAAATGTATTGTTTTCTCATCATAAAGAGAATACGGACAACTGTCAGTTTTAAGTGAACGAGTATAAATCTGCGGCGCTCATATGACCTAATGCAGTTATGCGAGCGCTCTAAAACCTCTACTAAATAAAATAAAAAATAATAATAAATATGCCTGTTAAACACCACAATGCATGAAATGCAATCAAAAACAGACGAACCAGCAAAAGTTGCGGAAAAGATTGTACTTATATTAAATTGTATCTACTACGACTACTATCAGAAACTACGCCCAGACACCTTTGCAGAAATGAGTAAACTCAAAATAGCTTGGCAAATTATCCAAAACTGCAGACTGCCTTGACGACGTCCACCAAAGACTTTAAAATGCATGGATCGCTTTTGTGAAATAAAAAATTATAATATCGAAGTCAAAGATAATTTCATTGAAGACGAAATTCAATACATTGGCATGTATTTTGACTGCATGTGACGTATGGTTCAGAGATGTGGAAAATAACAATAATAATAATAAT
>NW_004797786.1:334674-336014 GCF_000002075.1 Aplysia californica
CATATCCCCGCTCAACAGCAAGCTCTATGCGATTTACACTAAATATTACCCCAGCAGACCATAGAACACTCCGAAACATTCTTAACTTCCCGGGAAGCATACAGTGCAAGCAGCTGATTAAGCGCTCAAACACTAACAAACTGACAAGATCTTTGGCTGTCTATAGCCGGGTACCCATTCCCACCTGGGTGAAGTGAGGAAAACTCGTGTAAAGTGCCTTTCCCAATGACGCAACGTCGGCCCCTGACGGGATTCGAACCCACGACCTTACGGTTGCGAGTCCGAGAGCCTAAAACAAAACAAAACAATTCAACGAAAATAAAAAATAAAGCTGACAAAATGTTTAGGAAGAATTTTACTAATAAAATGGAATGAATTTATCACAAATTATTAATGAAGTGTTGGAAAGAGCTGGAATTGAAAATATCAAAATATCAACTACAACCATAAAAAGGAAAAAATGGAGAAATTTATAGGACATGTTCTAAGATTGTCGAAAACAAGATTGCCCCATCGTGGTATTGGAAGGAAACCAACTGGAAAATAGAAAACAAGGAAGGCCAACTGGAAGCTATAGAGGTACAATAAGGGATGAAGCAAACACCCAGGGCCTGGATTTGCCGAAACTGAAGAACATGGCCAGGGACAGACAAGCGTGGCGTCGACTGCAGCTCTCCGCCTTATATACCTGATGGAATAAGGAGAGGGTAAGGGCGACCACATTGAGAAAGCCTCTCGAGGCCGTACTTTTAACAGCCTCTTAAACTTTGGAAAGTGCCTGCTGGACCCCACATAGAGAACGCTGTTACACTAGGCCGTTTGTCATCAAGTGTATGTATTCTTCATAGACAGGGAAGGCGTTGCCCAAAATCTTACGAAAGAGGCATTCCCGTGATCGGATGTGGCCCGGAGCTTGCTTGTAGAACCAGTAATGATGCTAAAGGCGTGAGAGACATTTTACCTCATATTTCGCCCAGAACCCTTTAGTCTAAAATAACTGGATCATCATCATCATCATCATCATCATCATCATCATCATCATCATCATCATCATCCAGTGCCAGATCTGCGACAGACATCGGCGATCATGGTTTTCCATTCATTCCTTTGCTCGGATGCTCTAAAAAAAGTTACGTTTCCCTGATCTTTTCCTGTTACCCATTTGTTTAGGTTCCCAAAGTATGTTGTTCTGGGTCTACCCCTGCCTCGCTTGCCCTCAAGCCCTCAATTTTGCCAGTGAGAGCTAGATGTTCAAGACTTTCATGTCTATTCAGGTGTCCCAAAAACTGCATTAAATGTTCCCTGATTTTTTATTATTTTTTTAATATATATTTTTTGAT
>NW_004797786.1:336305-339194 GCF_000002075.1 Aplysia californica
TTGGTGGAGGAACAGCGCAAGGTTCTAAAATCGTCATCATCATCATCATCATCATCTAGTAGCCTACAACCACAACGACAAAACACGACCACAGACAGCTGTGGACGGCCTTGGAAAGAATGTAGTTTGGATTCCGCAAGAAACGTCAGTGCCGCTCCTTACTGGCGCGTCCTCAATGACAGCTTTGTCTACGTGGGGCGCAACGGTTTTCATTTGGGGATTCTTTTAATTTCACTGCCTCGGTCAGTGTGCGCTTACGTGAGCGTGAGCGAATGGCGTTCTCTATGTGGTCGCCCTAAGTAAGTAAGTAAGTAAAGTAAGTAAGTAATATAAAGTCCAAAAGCGGAGGGTTCAAAAGAAAATCTCTCTCTCTCTCTCTCTCTCTCTCTCTCTCTCTCTCTCTCTCTCTCTCTCAATTCTCTCTCTTTTTTGTCAGTTTAGTATAGGGTTTTACGGCGCTCGCAACTGCATAAGGTCATATGAGCGCCAGAAGATTAGAGGTGTTACAAGAGAGTAACAAACATAAACAAGAAGAATGGGAGATATGGACGATAGATGTTTGATAGGAAAGAAGAAGCAAACCACACCAGAGCACCCGCCAACCATCCACAATTCTCTCTCTCTATGTATAAATATATATAATATTATAATAACATACACAGACACAGTCGAACCTGTGTAGGCGGCCATGCATTGTCGAGGAGAAAAGTGACCGTATAAACGCATGAACTGAGTGCTTTCCTGTTCTTCTCCGTTCCCTTTCGTTTCCTTCTGACCCATTTCCCTGATCGGCATACAAATTGGGAGAGAAACGAATGTGACACGTTATTGTCTCCGCTCGCTTTCCTTTTTGATTTAAGAAATAGATTGTTGTTGGTGGTGTCTGGAGTGTGGATGTTCGCGGATTTTTTGCACACTTGAATACTACCCCAGAACAATTCATAAAAAGTTATAAAATTCGTTTAGGAAAAAAAAAAAAAAGCAAATTTTTAGAACAAGTGTTTGCTAACACGCATGCAAAAAAAAAAATCAATTTCCATGAGCAATAAGTTCGGTATTCATTACGTAAAACATGTCAACAAAATCCAATATGGCGCCGTATCCATGGAAACGAAACTTTTTTTGCTCAAATTTGATTGCGGATTTTAAGACTCCTTACTATGCTTGTTATAATTGTGAAATTTGGTACAATTTGGTTCTCTAATAAGCGAGATAGCCTTCAGGTGTGGACCCCCCCCCCCCCCCTCCCCTCTTTAAGCTCCACGTGGGCAAAAGGAAAGAGCTGGATTCTCCAGGTAAGGCTGACGTCACCGCTGGGCGGGCGGTGTTCTGAAAGGCCGCGCGTTGACAAGTTCCACATCATGACAGGAGCGATTTACACGCGAGCCGGTGTGATAAACAAAGATGAAGGGACGAGTCTCTGTGCGAAAACACACCAGTGAACCACTATAATATTGTCCCTCAGAGAGCCTTCAAATCGGCTGAGTGGTTTTTGAACGTTGATTAGATATTAACGTGTATTTTTACTTTAAACTAAGTAAAATTATCGTCAGCAATCAATATCTTGTCCACTGCACGTACAGCCGACAAAAAGTGAACGGCGCCGCCGGTCTAGCCCAGTGAAATAACCGCCCTGGTGTGTGGCAATAAAACGCTTTTGAATGCTGTGCTGATTGGTGATTTCATGAATTTAAGGTCTATTTGAAATTATATGGCCAACGTTTATCACGGTCTACGAGACACTTGGTGAATTTGGTTTCGACGATGTTCTCAAATTAAAGAAGCGAAGCAGCATTTAAGTTATTATATTATTGATTATAACGCTTCGCGCCCTCGCCGAGACCTAACATTGACAACATACAACATAATATATGTACACCTTATGGAACACAGCTACTGCACCAAGCCTGCACGCTTCATCACTACGTTGGCGAGGGCCAGGCCAGCTGTGCTGGATTTATGATATGACTTAACAACCGGTATCACTCGGTTTTGAGTCTTACTTTATCTTGTTGTCTTTTTCTATAAAACAACAACAACAACAACAACAGTAACAACAACAACAACAACAACAACAACAACAACAACAACAACAACAACAACAACAGTAACAACAACAACAACAACAACAACAACAACAGTAACAACAACAACAACAACAACAACAACAACAGTAACAACAACAGTAACAACAACAACAACAACAACAGTAACAACAACAACAACAACAACAACGACAACAACAACAACAACCGCAGGAGCAGCAGCAGCAACTATACTTACTGTCACAACATCAGCAGCAATAATGTCCGAAACAGAACGCATTAAAAGTACTGTGGTGTTTTCAGCCTAACTTAGAAAAACACGGTGCTCTCCGTGTTGTCTGCGAGTGTAGAATTCTGTGCCCCGAACCCAAGCAGTTTAGAACTAGCCCGAACCCTAATTTTAAACTCCCTAACCAGGAAGTTTACAGGTCTTAGCGTCGCCTGAATGTGTCGAGCTGTATGCATCGTTGCACACCAATAATGCAAACTCTGGCCAAGTTTAATGTAGAGCCCTTGCCTCTATTTCTTGCGCCCCCTCTCTTCCCCTTCTACAAGTATTTTCTCATCATTTCTCTATGCAGCTTATTTTCCTGGATTTGTTCTTCCTCTCTTCTTTCTGTCTTTTTGTCTACTCGTGGGGCTCTGCTGCCACCACTTCGTCTTTTAAACAGATATAATTCTCTCAACCCCCCCCCCCCTCTCCCCCCTCTCTCTCTCTCTCTCTCTCTCTCTCTCTCTCTCTCTCTCTCTCTCTCTCTCTCTCTCTCTCTCTCTCTCTCTCTCTCTCTCTCTATCTCTCTCTCTCTCTCTCTCTCTCTCTCTCTCTCTCTCTCTCTCTCTCTCT
>NW_004797786.1:340391-362924 GCF_000002075.1 Aplysia californica
AGCTACCAATTTTCAGCTGCTGGTTTGGTGAGTGAGTGATCCCTCATAACCCATAAGCCCCGCCCAGAACTTATACACAAATCGTAAGTGAGATGAGTGGTCACTGTTTACCCAGTCAGTAACGACAAAGGACGTCAACATGAACTTGTGACAGATGCGTCGCTCGTTCTCCGAGGGGTGGCGATCCATGTGTTTGTTTTAACATGCCACTCGGTCTTCCTCGTCTGACACATTTCGTTTTATTGTCACCCTTGTGCAAAATCAGCAACAAAATAAAAGTTACAAACAAAATACAAACCACCACCACCAACAACAACAAAAACAACAACAATGCGGCTACTTTCGATTGGGACCTCAGATGGGAATAGTTTGTTTTCTTCATCTTCATCAGTCCTGCCTAAGACGGCCACCTGTCTTATACGGCCACTTTTCTTCTTGATATATATATATATATATATATATATATATATATATATATATATATATATATTATACTATAATATATAGGCCTACTTACATAAATTGACGTTACGCTGATGATGCAGTCTTGATGGCTTACTCGCTGCACCACTAAATTTAAGCTCCAAAGAGAGATTAAACTAGAATGACAGAGAAAAGCCAAGTTTGGGGCTTAGGCTACAACCACAGAATTCTACATTTAAGTGTAGAATTCTGTGGCTACAACTGACCGAATGCCTAGAAAACGGAACATGGTGATATAGTGATACTACTGATACACATCTCGCAGTTATAACGTAGACTGATGCAACATCACATGTAAGAACGAAAAAATAAAACATGTTATAACAGCTTCAAAAACAAAATTACACCAGATGCAAACTGTGACATAGAGAGGAAAAAGAAAAAGAAAGAGGATTGTAATATCTAAAGAAACTTTCTACAAGATGAAAAACATCCTCTCAAGAGAAACATAACAGTAAACACAAAAATAAGAACCCCGAAAGCGTGCGTATGGACAATCCTTTCGTATGAATGCAAGAGCTGGACTCTAAACAAGGACACATAGAGAAGAATAAGAGACCGCTGAAATGTGGTGAGGTGAATTATACTCTAATTCTCATGGACAGAGAGGAATAGAGAAATGCCCCAAATGGCAGAAGTGAAAGATCTATAACCAGAATCATCAGAAAACGACCTATTGGTATTCTTTAAGGGCCACATAGATCAAGACTAGATAAACTGCTGCTGTGTGGAAAGATAGAGGGAAAGAAAAGCAGAGGAAGACAAAAAACAACTTACGCAGATGGCTTGAACAATTAATTTTACAAAACTGTTATATATATATATATATATAAGCCTATTTTTATTAAAGGTGGCCTGGGGCCTTGAGCCCTTTACAGACAGGACATACATTACACAACACTGCCATTCAGGGTAGCAGTCACATCGGATTTGTGAAAATAGCGGTCAAGGAGGTGCGACTGAGAACTTGGAGCGTCAATTTATTGCTTTTGAAATTTTAATTAATTTTTCAGTCAAAAGAAACTTGCCTATGTGAATGCTAACGAGTCTAGATTAATGTTGACTAGGGTTTCGGACCGCTAAACTACGATGTATGTATCTAACTTCACGAAGTGGAAATTTGGCTTGTTGACTTGTGTTGGAATAAAATAGACTCTAGAATCTAGAGTCTGTCAAGATGAGATTCTAGACTCACCAGATCTAGATTCTAGATCTAGATTTTCTAGTTCAATACAGATTCTACTTGTTCATCGCAAGCTCATGTCACCCTGTACGACAACAGTCAATATTGAAATAATTCGCAGTCTGTAAGTTGGACTCAAGTTTGTTGGAAGATTTAGAATTTAGATCTACTAGATCTATCTATAATGGCATAAATGGTCACTTGCACTTTTATTCCATGTGAAAACAACTTATAAAAATGGAAGTTACAAATATGCAATGTCAATGTATTTTGAAGTAAATTTATTTTTGGCCACCTCTATTCTCACCCCGGGTGAAAATAGCGCAGGCGAGTCTTTTGGCTATTCTCACCCGGTGGGCATTCACCGTTATTATAGCCTAGGCCAACCAGTGAAACATTCACCCTGAACCACAGAATTCTACACTGTGGTAACAGAATTATAGAATTCTGTGCTGTGAACAAACGTTCTAGATCTATTACTACTGTTAGATCTAGTTTAGCCTAAAAAAGTGCAATTTTGTCTGTGGGCAGTTGAGAGAGAGAAAGAGAGAGAGAGGAGTAGCGCGAGAACTTCCGGGCAAAACAAAATGGCGACCCCCGTAGTTCAGCTCGATTCGGAAAGTTAAATAGCCGTAGCATCTTTGTAGACAACCAAATTAATTTAGTTTTCTTTTTTAACATCATTTTAAAACTTTGTTTTGGTCAATTTCATCGTCCACACCGATAGACAGTATTCGGAAAGAGAGAGAGAGAGAGAGGGGGGGGGGGGAGTAGATCTTGCGAGAACTTCTAGGCAAAGCAAAATGGCGACCCGCGTAGTTCGGCTCGATTCGAAAAGTGAAATAGCCATAGCATCTTTGAAGACTTACTTTAGTGCTAGATCTATAACGTAATTTTTTCTTGGCTTTTATCAATTTGATCATCCACACCGATAGACAGTATTCCAAAAGGAAGTGACTATTTCTCCGAACGTTCGGAGAAATAGTGCCGATCTGTATTTCTCCGAACGGTTTCCGGCTTCCGGTCTCGTGATTTTTTGCCTATTTATTGCGAGAGTTCGGCGCCAACTTTCATTCTGCCTCTGGTCTGGGAAGGAACACCGCATGGCAAGCCCGCCTACAGACAACCTTCAGTAACACCCACCACACACCCACCACCATCATGCACATGTACACACACAAACTAAACATGACCAGTGGGCAACTTTTGAACGTATGACGAGCTGAGCTGTGGATGGAGAGACAGTGTGAGTGAAAGAGCGGGTGAAAGGAAGAATGTGCGAGTGTATCCACAGGTGACAGCAACTACAAGACGACACCGACCCCCCCCCCCCCCTCCTGGCCTGGTCCACAGCTCACGAACGAAAGGAATGCAGCTCAGGCAGTGTTTTGCCTAGATATTGTTGTCTATGGTTCGCAGGGTGCAAGGGAATGAGTGAGGTTTTCTTTGTGTGTGTCTGGAGGGAGGGGGTGGGGTGTGAAAGTCATACGGACGGGGATGAGCCGCGGGAGAGAACACGGAAATTGAATGAATTAGTTGAACTGAAAGAGATGAACGACTCTTGAGCCCTGGAGTGAATGGATCCTGTGTTTCTATTTTTGTATACTTTGAACTGTTACTGAATAAAGGCTGAAATAAAGCCCGAAAAACAAACACACACACACACACACACTCCTCACTCTCCACTTACTACTACACACAGACACACTCACACACGCACATACATACATACATACACACACACACAGGGGCAAATTTTGGGTCTATATATCTATTTCAATTTTCAAGAGCAATTCTAGAGATTTTTAGATGAGTGTTAAAACGTGAAAAAGAAAGGTTTCACAACAGAAAGAAATCAAAATTAGAACAGCCCACAAACAACAACAAACATTAACAAATAAGGGCGTGTGTCCACCTGTCCGAAGAAGATTGGCTGTTTTAACATTACATGTAAATTGTGGAATCACACACATTAAGGGGCTTGCCAGTGTCAGTACATTGGTCGCAGCAGTGACAAACGCAGATGCCAGTTCATGTGTCGTTATCAATAACCCTCTGTAGATCTAGATCTAGATCTAGACAGCACACGAGTGAACACAACACATTACGTTTAAGAGCAGCACTTTTCATAGGCAACACGTCATATCTGTAGCGAAAAACTGTTTGGAATTGTAGCATTTCTTTATATAAATATTTACTGCGGACATTTTTTTTTGGACCGATTGAACCATATTGTATACGAACAATCTTTGGTAGGCCTATACTATATTTATAGATCTATATATAATATCCGAAATTTGCGGGAAAGGATGAGATTTCACAGTGTTCGGAGAAATAGTGCCCAGCTTTATTTTCCCGAACGTTCGGAGAAATAGTGCCCAGCTTTATTTTCCCGAACGTTCGGAGAAATAGTGCCGGCCATTCCAAAATGAGGAAAAACAGGTCTTGTTTCACACCGGGTGAGAATAGCCTACGCTGGCAAGTCTCACCCGGGGTGAGAGGTAGATCGTATTTTTTATTCTCACCCCGGGTGAGAATAGCCACTTCCCTAAATGAATCATGTTCGAATGACTCAGTACTCAGTTGCAAGGAGTCGGTGTTGGAAATTGTCTTTTTGTTGCAGTTTTATTGGTGCTTTTTCGGTAGTTCCCACCCCCCTTATTTGAGCCTGACCTACATGACATATAGATCTAGATCTATACACACGTTTGATTCGCGGTGAGCTAAGATATCAAACCTAACAACAGCAAAACATTAAATTGTAGTAAAATTCAGGGGGGCATGCCCCCCTGAAACCCCCCTTCCTATTTTTGTTAGGTCAGGAGGGCAAGCCCCCCTGAAACCCCCCTACTCTTGGGGCCAAAACCCGTGAATAACAATTGCGGGGTGGGAACTACCGAAAAAGCGCAGTTTTATTTAATAACTTGATTGACTTGTAATCTGTAAGTGTTAAATAGTCCTGATTAGACCCGAGTGTTGACCCTGTTGTATGTGCAGCACTCTGTTCTTTCTGTGGCACTTTGACTTCACTTTACACTTTACTTATAAATTAATAGTAGGCTACTCTTTTCTATAGTGCTGTCAAGAATTCGTAGTGCAACTTATTCTCAACTCCCCAGCTAGAACATCGACTCTCCAACTTTTGAACACAATGGCTTTTACTCTTTTCAATTTGTCTCAACAGATGAATATTTTTTACGAAGTGACTCTTTCTCAGAACGTTCGGGAAAATGAAGTTGAACTTTATTTCTACGAACGATTTCCGATCTCAAGATTTTTTAGTTATTTGCGAGATTTATACATCATCCTTTCATTCTGCCATTCTGCGAGGACTGTTAAGATTCATTTTTTGCATCGAATTCAGTTTTTAGAGCTAAAGATTTTTAAATGCACATGTCAAGTCTGAATATTCAGATACTTCAGTTGTGGTTGGGGCAATGTTCCCGGACTACATGCATTTTTTGCTTCAAATTCAATTTTAGAGCTAGAGATTTTTAAATGTCTAAATATTCAGTATGCTTCAGTTGTGGTTGGGGCAACGTTCCCGGACTATGCTTCATTTGAAAATACCCTCAAAAGATACTGCGAGAAAACAAGACTGCTTGACCTTGCGCGCAGTAACGTATCATTTTGCATTTAGTCACAAAAACCCCTCCCCCCCCCCGTTCTCACCTTATACAAGCACCGACACACACACACGCACACATGACACACACACACACATACACACACACACACTCACACGCACACACACACACAGGCTACTCCATTTGCTTTTATTACCAACAAATCTCGAGAACAGAAATCGTTACGAGAAATAGAGTTCAAGTTTATTGTCCCGAACGTTCGGAGAAATAGAGCCGGCATATTTTTTAACACTATCCACCCATGCAGCGCGCAAAGCACATGCCATTATAACAAAGGGGGTTCTTGTGGCCTAGAAGTTAAGTTAAAGTGTTCACCTCTCATTCATCATTCAAAGGTCTCGGGTTGGAATCCGGATAACGACAGAAAATTTTCTTCTCTAAAAAATGTTATCCTGTCACATCCTTTCCTACTCTCTTACAATATTCTGTCGTCTGCTTTCGTCTCCACTTTCTGCCCCAACCCTCTCACCTCCTTTGTCCCCTCTTTTGGGCTCCTGAGACTCTTTCAGCTTTTCTTCTGCTACTCCTTGGCCCCTTCTTACTGCTCTCTTTCAGCCACACCCCTGATCTTCTGGTAGGAAAGATCTACACCAAGCCTTCTCGGACAAGGGCGAAAAATCTCAGAGGTCCCGTGTGTAAGTAGTGCCCGTTAAAGATCCCTTGGTAGTTTAAAACCGATAAAAGTAGGCCTCAGCCACCACACCGGCAAGATTCAAAATTTCCTACCTACCGAAAATGTTAAATGTGTCCCATCAGCTCATATGACTTTATGGAGTTGCGAGCGCTGTAAAACACTTACAAAAAAAAAAAAGAACATCCTACACCAGAATGGAGCTGTGGTACATCAGTACTATCTGTATTTCGGCAAAAATATACCTACCGTTATGAAATTTTCAGCACACACAAGAAAATTGAACATGATGATTGGCATAGGCCTATCCACCATAAAAAAGGAATTAGAATCAGAACTGAAAACATTATATCTAGCACATTCATCATTCTCATCATGGCATAAGTGTAAAGCAGCACTCATGCAAGGTTTTCTCAATATTTTTCAAAAAAATTTACTCCAATTGTTGTAAACAAATTGATTTTTGACCTCAAAGGCCACACAAACCATTCAGAAAGTAAATTATAACTTTTGTGCTTATAAAAAAATACATTGCTACACAACACTATTGATGCTATGTACGTGACATACCGTCGCCATCTGCGTCCTGTGGGGAAAAGGGACTGCTTCTTAGCGTCGCCCATCGGAGTCTCGTGGGGGCAAAGTGTTAAACCACCTGTCCTGTGCGCTTTATTCTAGAAAATTCCTTTAAATACTTGATAAAAAATCTGAGTGGATGGTTTCTACAGATTTTAAAAGGCTTACACACCCTATGCTCCTATACTATGAGTATGAACTGGAACAATAGAATAGAACTTTTAAAAGTAAGTCTGTCGTCCTACTTTCAAATCATGACACTCGCGATGCTTATGGAAATCATGTTTTGAGAACCTTCAGTGCAATTATATTAACCCCTTCATGATACAAGGTCAGTTCGTGTTTCAACAAGCATAGTTTTGGATCCGAAGGGACACAGAGTAGCGCTAAGCTTAATTGTCAGTTTCCTATAAAATTAGACCTGGTTTGCGATACTATTAATATTAACTACAGTCGAACCTGCCATGAGGGCCTCCTCTTTAAGACGGCCACGGGTACAAAAGGCCACTTTCTATTTCCCCCCTTGCGTTTTTTCTATTTATAATTTCACTGTGTAAAACGGCCACTTGTCCAACGCTGCCACGGCCACCATATTTTAACACACAACCCCTATCATCACATTAAACAATAACACTGTCTTGTCTTAGATGGCCACCTTAGTAACTGCTTTACGTTTTGTCATAAATCATGCATTGGCCGCTGGTGTTGTGCGTGAGCCATCGTAATCCAATCACCTGTCGTTATTGTAAGGTAGTCCCTTCAATCAACCGGTCAAGTTGTGTTGGCCTCTTCCACTGTTGACTTTTCAGCTGCTGGTGAGGTAAGCCACCATAAGCGTGTGATCCCCCACAGCCCATAAGCCCCGCCCAAAACTCATACACAAATCGTAAGTGAGATGAGTGGTCACTTTTTACCCAGTCAGTAACAAGGTAACTATGAACTTCAACAAGAACTTACGACACAAGCGTCGCTCGTTCTCTGAGTGGTGGCGACCCATATGTTTGTTTTACCATGGCACACGGTCTTCCTCGTCTGACACATTTAGTTTTATTGTCACCCTTGCACAAAATCTGCAACAAAATTTAAAAAAGCAAACAAAAACAACAACAACAAAAACAAGAAAGAAAACAACAACAATACGGCTACCTTCGGTTTGGACCTCAGAAGGGAATGGTTTGCTTTCTTCAATTTGATCAGTCCTGCCTAAGACGGCCACCTGTCTTATACGGACACTTTTCTCGTCAACAATGGGTGGGCGTCTTTTAGAGGTTCGACTGTATATTTAAAAGGGAAAGATTTTTGTGCTCCCCCCCAAAAAGTCCCAAATGTGAATCTGCGATTAGTTTTACGGATTGCATCTTATAGAAGCAGTATGCAGAATACAGCTTATGATGAACGGCGTTTGTCATCATGGTCCTCGTGCTCCGCAAGGCATGACGAACGCTATATGTCACAGCAGCATCTTGGCTTGCTCGCTGGGAAAGAAAAAATGACAAATGGCGTACGTCATATAGGTCATGAAGGGATTAAATGTTGCGGAACAATTTAATAATGATAGTTTTTGTTTTTTTACTCCGTTTTTGCAACTATGGATGATTACATTTTGTTATTGTTCAAACCAAAACATACTCGTACCAGCACATCGCTGCTGAAAAGGAGTGTTTACACTATTCTTCACTCCTTTTACTCATTAGTTATATTTATTATATTGATTGTACTATTGAAAGTTTGTTCGTGCGTTATCTTTGAAGATTGTGTGTAGAATTGCGCATTCTCACTGGTGTCTAATAAAGCCAAGAATGACGGCATTAAACTAAGACGAATTCCTGTTACAATATCCTGAACTACCATTCCTTCTCACCATATCACGCTGTTTCTCATCAGACTTATTATAATTTAAAGATAAGCAGAAATTCTTTACAATTTTACTTGTCATTTATCAGGGGATCATTATTCGAGAGCTAAATTTTTACTACTACAGTGGAACTCGGATTCAACGAGATGAGATAGATTCCCCGTTTTTTTTCATCTTTAAAATCAATAAAAATAAACCTGATTCAATGAGTACTTAAATCAGCAAGCTCAGATTCAAAGAGGTCGCTACCAGGGTAAACAGCCCGGTAGACGTGGCTTCGCTCATTTTTCTCCCACAGCAAACTCTATCTATTCCCGGAAACCATCCATTGCACTTGCATCGTGAACCATTATTTGCTTAGCCAATTGCATGCCACCAATCAGCAGCCTTTTTTCATGCTAACACCTATGTTGTTGGCACGCGCCCGTGTCGACTCTGGCGTGTGTCAGGGTGGGATGGGTGATCTGCCTCTGCACACGTGTGGCTGTGATGTGTGTCGAGGAGAGGGGGCACTAGCGGTTCGGGCGTTGAACGTCGCAGATACAAACGTGTCAGTCTTTTTTCCCCTCGGCAACTGATCACTATTACCATGATAAAAGCTAGTATTGATGTTGATCTACGAAAGGAATTGTGTGCTGGTCTATGGAATCAAAAGTTGCCGTATGCTAGGCTCTACACAGCAACACAACTTTTTGGCAAACAGTCGAGATGACACAAGCGTGTGCATTTGAACGAATCGGTTTTTTACACTGTTCATAATATGCAGGCATTTCAGGCACTAATTGTGACTTCTCTTTATATATTACTTGCTCAGTGCCTGTAATGATCTACACAAAACCTCGTGTTTGCTATAACGAACACTCGGATTCAACGAGGTTTTACTGAATCCTCTTTGAATCCGAGTTCCACTGTAATATATTGTTGGTGAGCTGTAACATAGGCCACATACATATATATGTATCATGTATGTATACACAAAATGTGTGAGAAGTGGGAAATGCTGCGAATACTCCCTCTTTTCGAGTCACGAAGATTTGTAGTATTTTATAATACACGTTTATAAAGACTTTTAATTTAGCCTCAACTGTTGTGTAAAAATATATCAGTTAAGACAAATTGATACCAACTGTTGTGCAAAGTACCTATACATAGGTGACATTGAACCTGTTAAAGAGATACTTGAGGACAAGTTTCACCTTAAATTTTTGACCGCACTATAAATAGGCCTACTTAAGGTTACTTTGGCATAGCCATAATATCCACATGATCCACCCTCTCTACGATCATTATGCTGTTGTGTTCAGTTTTACACCTTCTAAAGTTTCAATAGTGAAGTGCTTTTGGAATAACTATATATTATAACACCATGAAATAGATTTTCTTTGTTATCATGTGTGAAGAGAAAACATGAAAGCTTCTATGCTTGTATTTTAAAAGAATTGAATGTTTCATATGACTTCTATGAAAATCAAGGAGAGGTCTGGGGAGCTAAAACAATTATGTACACTGACCTAAATAAATGAATTTAGCATAATAAGACTCAATGCCAAGGTGCAAAATGATTTGGGATGTTATTAATATTACACTCGTTGCCATGGTGACGGCGGCCATCTTGAAAATAAACACAAATCCTAAAATCTCAAACACTAATCAAGATACATGTATTCTACTTTGTATGATAGGAATGGAAAAGCAGGACCTATACAGAGGTAATAGGGGTGACTATTTTTTTTTTATTTGGTTGTTTTCATGGATGTAACATGACTTTGAATTTCATTATATGTAAAAAAGTGTTGAAAATACACCCCTCAATCTGATATAAATGCTCATTCGCCCTGTCAAATACAAAGGAAGACAAAAATATTTAGCTCATTACCAAGAAATTGGATAAGCTATCACTGTGCCAAATTTCAAGTCTCTAGGGCAATTAGTTTATATCAAGATTTTAAGATTTTCGTGGCATGCTGTCCATGAAAAACAGTTAACAGAAAATGGCCTTTAAAGTAAAAAATGACCTACTGTGATACTACTAGTGGCCATATGAAACAAAATTTCACACACAGCATGCTTATCGCAGCAAAATAATATACAGGCTTTAATTTTGATATCTAGACACATTCAGGTACAGTGCAGCCTTTCTATAAACGACATTGTCGGGACCAGAAAAAAATATCGTTATTGAGAGTTGTCATTATAGAGAGGCAACCAAAAGTTACTAATGATATAAATTGGGAAATGGGCACCATGTCACTATACAGAGGATGTCGTTATATCGAAGGTTGTTATAGACAGGCTGCACTGTATTCACTTGTGCAAAAACCTCAAAAATGATACTTTGACCTAATTTTCAGCTTAAGTCCCACCCGACCGCCCCCTTAAAGAATTATATAAAGATCTTGATATCAAACAAGCTGATGACTTATATGTACCCCATTAAGAAATTTTCAGATTTGAAACAATTTATGTTTTACAATTTTTTATTCCTTAATTTTTAAAACAATTCTGTGTGTACTGTCTGGACTCTGTGCTGCCATATGAATGGCTCTGCTTGATATAGGATTCACATGTCTGTTTGGGTGCTGGAATACTTTGATGTGAATAGATTTTGTATGGACATCAGGGTGGGGGGCAGAAATGTACTCCTGACTTTGAATGCCATGGATGTGGGAAGGATAAATGTGTAGATTCACTATTCACCAGCAACGTGACTATTATGTCCGGCCGCACTGGAAGTTAGACACCATTTGTACTGGAGTGATGTTATAAAAGTTGATAAGTCATCCTTTTTTAATGATGATGATTACAACTGCTCCTTTTATTCTTTGTTCTATCATGTTTTAGTTTATAATTGTCGCAAGCAAGCTGAAAGAGTTATGAGCAGTGGTTGCACCTGATAGGTCAGAGCTAGCTATTCAGTTTTTCAAGAAGTGATCGCTTAACATAGCTTCTCAAGCTGAGTGTCAACTTCATTTATCACTCACACGACACTGTCAAGTACACACAAGTTAATGCTCTCTGCATCGATTCCCAGGATGAGTAACCAAAAATTCGGAAACACTAGCCTACTTAATGTTGGCATTGACCTATAGACATCTCGACAATGAGAAACATTGTGGGCTTTACTATCACAGTGCAAGGTGGCAGAACCAATTAAATTACCCCCCAGTCATGAATTGATACTGAGAGTTATAGCCTATGGTGTTTCAATTTCAGGGGTATCAGTTTCCAAGGAAAGTTGAACTTTGCTCCACTGGGTTGCGTACGTGTTGGGACTGAACAGGAGATCAGGGGAGGGAACACCATAATTATTAGATCATATTCGGGTCTAGTTCATACCGCTTTGAAAGACATGCTTGTTACCAATAAAAATTGATCTACGAGAAAGGTTTTGATTTGATGTTACAGAATAAAGAGATGTTGGGGTTACAAAAGGTCAGATCTATTAAAACATTGACATCACCTGTTATATTTACTGTTAATTTTGCCAGCCTGTTCACTTAATAATCTGCACAATCCCGTGGGCTGCCACAGGTTATAAATGAATATGTCTTTGTCATCTCTGTTTCAGTAGGTGGTGAAGTTACCACTTTAAGCAATAAAATGTCAACAGTGTACTGAACCCTCCCCGTACTTAGATACTTTGCATACTTCTAGAGTACTTTGTGTTCCCTTTTTGGATCCTACTTCTATATATATACTTAGGAAAATACTTTCTATTCACTTTTTGGGTCATACTTTATATATGTGTCCGCCCCAGTCAAAATCAGTCGTAAGATGCAATATCCTGTTTGGAGCTCTGAGGCTCGAAAGGCTAAAAAGTGACTTTCCATGAATTTTTTGTTTTTGGGATCTATTGAAAGTTTGATGTCTTCTGCTTCATTTAAATTTAAGATCAAAATAAACACTTATGATCGACTTTCTATTGTTTCCTTTTTTTGAGCCGGTATTTTACCTAATTCGTTTTAAAAATGATCTTTTGGTGTTCATAAGACCTTATGCAGTTGCGAGCGATGTAAAACCTCACTAAAACAAACAAAAAATGATCTTTGAAACCTTTGATGCTTTTGTATGTAATACGCTTTCTATTTAAACGCCAAAGGTAAAAAATATACCTCGGGAAGCCCCGTTCAAAGCTCTATAGTTGTGTGCCAATGAAAAGACGGTATTTAATCATCACTCTTTCTGCAAAGCATTCAAATGCATGGGTGTCAATTTCTCTACTGGTGGACCTCGTATTCTGACCACAAGGGGCTTTGCTTTTCACGCCAATTCTCTGGCTCCAAATATTCGGATATTTACTAACAAATTATTTATGCTATTGTAACGAAGAAAAGCTGAACTTTCTCAAGCGTTTGGTGTGTTATAGCAAAAGAGCAAATAAACAGCGATCTGAATTATCTCAATTTCACCGAAACCACGCTCTCGGAAGGCCGCACTAAATTAAAGAATTTGTTCTCCATCGTTGATCCCAACTGAAATCTCAAATTTTATAAGGACTATGGATTGTTACTAAAAGATGTAGATAATACTATTTTTAAAATGTAAACTGATGTTTTTCAGACTGAATTTTCAAAGTGAAATTTTTAAGTTCAACCATTCCGAGTTATCAAAGTAAAACCAAGCTGTGCTGTGAACAAATGGGAAAACAACCAACTTGAGTCCCACATGCTCATATATGTCCTATACAGTTGTGAGGGCCATAAAAGCTCTTACTCTTACCATACTGAAACTGAATTTTGAATCTTGAGAGCAGTTTCTATTTTGTGGTATTGATTGCTCTAATATGGCGTCAAATGTGTTTGTGTCCAAAGAAAGGTACCAAAAGTCGGATGTTGTTCATTTTGAGTTAAGGGTTGTACCTTATAGCAAATTCAATGCTGAGCACAGGGGTTTTAAATTTTTTAGATATCTCTAGTAGTTTTTGAGATATTACACATTTTGCGAGGTAGGGTATAAAGACATATTTTGAGAAAATGAGCTTTGAAATTTAACAAATGTGAGAACGCATACCAACTTTTTTTTTAAAAAGCAACTTTTTAAATGTACTTATTCATGGAAAATTAATTTCCAATTTTACATTCAGTTGACATCAATATCACGAATGGAATTCAATGGTAAAACATAACATGGAAGAGAAAACGTGCTTCAACCAAAGCCTTGTAGTGGATTATCTTTGCTCCAACAATAGATTTTAACACCTTTTAAAAGCAGTCCTCATTATTTGTTTTTAGTATACCCTTCCCTCAAAATAATTCAAAATAAAACATTTAAAAGTCAAATCAATGAAAACCCTTTCAGCACATTGTAAAAAATGTTGATGTTGAATCTATCATTTTTTTGTGGAAACACATTTTGGTCAAAAAAGTGATTTTTGTCATTATCAGCCTGTAGCTTGAAACGGTCTGCGGCAACTTTTGGTACCTTTCTCTAGGCGCACACACAAATGTTCAGATGTGGTGTCGAACACAAACTTTATTGCTGAAGGTTCATACGACTGAAAGAGAAGCAAATTGTATCTGATATTGAAATATCTCTTTATTTTATTATGTCATTTAATATGACCCAGAAAGGGAAGATGCAGTATTTTGTTATGAAAGTATTACACAAGAAGGGAAAATAAAGTACAGGAAGTGGTAGATATTTGAAGATGATTTTCTTGCAAAAATGTTAAACCAACTCACAGAATCCTGCCTGTCAGAGACTGCCAAAATGGATGTCTGAAGCATCCTTGGCATCTTGTGAATATTCATCTACTGGTTGGCAAAAAAAATAAATTGTGGGTCTTGAGAAAAACTATTTTAAGTGGCATGTTAGCTGAAATGGAGATTTTTCAATGGCCTTAACTTCCACCAATGGATGCAACTTGTGTTATTAAAAATGACTGTGGTACAGCCCAAAGAAAAATTATTCTATCTCCTACCTAGAAAACCATTTTGGGGAAAAGTATTATGTGGCTGTTAAAATACTTTTCCCTCTTGAAAAAACTGCTATCCGTGGTAGAAAATGAAGAAAACTATTTTAAGTGCATAAGTTAAAATACTTTTCTTCTCATGTTTGAGTAAAAAGAAGCATTGATGCAATAATGGTCATTTAGTGCTGAGAAAAAGTAAGATAGACAGAAACAACAGAGGGAAAGTAAAGCAGTAGGAACTACCAGCAGGGCCCTTCAACAACCCACTTTTTCTTCTCAAATGGCTCTGCCAAAAGCAAACGAAACTATTGTATGTAAGTACCGCTTTCAAATAGTTTTTCGCACACTTTCGTTCATAAAAAAGTATTCTAAGTGACACTTTATGTGATTTTACAAGAATGGAAGAAATTGATTAGAAAACGATTTACAAAATGAGCCTGTGTTTGTTTTTTCTACACTTCATGTGAGTTTCAGATCCTAGAATTGCCTTCTGTTGAAACGAGTAAGTTTTTTCCTTCTCCTGTAAAATTTGCAAAATGTCACTTAGAATAGTTTTCCTCTAGACCCGCGAAATGTTTTAAGTAGGGGGAAGGAAAGGACACAGGCTAAAACCTGTCATAAGTGTGTCTCAATGTGTCTTTGTACATATGTACAAGCATGTCATTTTTAAAGATTACTTTGACACATTGCATGTTTAAGCCAAGAATTACTAAAAGTGTTTTTCCTTTCTCCCCCAGGTATTGTTTGGTGATGAGCTACAATTTTAAAGAGGAGTCAGTTGTGTGAAAACTACATTTCAAGAACAAACCCAGAACAACTTTTTCACTTCTGAAGTGGGGTCTGTGAGCCCAGACTGTATTGATGTCTTGTCCATTGCTTTTCTGGCCTATTTGGTAATTGGATATTTGTCAATGGCCATCCTTTTTAGATTCTGAGAATATATGTGTCCCTTTGCTCTTGCTACTCATACAACATGTCAGGTTTTAATGGTGATGTGGACTGTGACATTGCCTCTGCCATATTCAAAGAATTCCAGGCAAAGTCTTTGCATGCTTTTTGTGACTTCACAGTCATTGTGGAAGGACAAAAGTTCAAATGCCACAGGTTTATAATGGGTGCCTGCTCAGAGTTCTTCAATGGCCTCCTACGGTCAGGTATGCGTGAGAGTTTAGAGCAAACAGTGACCATTCAAGGGATATCGAAAGAATCATTTTCCCTTTTACTGCACTGCTTGTATTCAGGTAGCAATGTTTTTACCCCTGAGAATGTTATTGCTTTATGGCATGCGATAAATATGCTTCAGATTACTTGTTTGAAACAAAAATGTGAAGACTTTGTCATTGGCATTATGGGGCGCAATTATGTTGACTTGTACAGACATGCCAAGCTTCTAGACTGTGATCGGGTGTTGAACGTTTGCCTGGATCTTATGCGTGAAAACTTTGAAACTGTTTCAAAGATGGAATCTGTTGTCTATGTTGACCCTAAGGATTTCCTGTATTTGATTTCCCACAATCACCTAATAGTGTCATCAGAGGATCTGGTTGTGTACGCAATTTTGAAGTGGGTTTCCAAACAAGATCATTGTAGTTCCCCCGATGACTTTGGAGAGTCTGTTTCTACAAGTCATTTGTCGGATCTCGATAGTAATACTGATATAACGGATGTTTGTCAAAATGTTTTTGATAAAGGTGCCACTGCTGGGATTAGCACTTTCAAAGAAAGTGAAGAGGATGGTTTGGACATTTCAAGTGACGATGCTACTCCTTGTGCAACAGTGGACATTCATATTGTGAGCCAGGAGTCAAGAGATGGACTGAAGAAAGATGCTGTTAAAGAAAAAATACATTCCAGTGCATTTTTGAATCCTAATGTCAGAAGCCAACTCCAAGATAAAGACACTTGTGGTGTAGCTTTGTCAGAAAGTCCGCTCAGAAGTATTGGAAAGGATTATGCAAGCTCTACACTTGGTCATATGTTCTCTAGTGCAGAGAGGAAATCATGGTTAAGCAGATTACTTGGTGCAGCCAAGTTGTGTCTGGTGAGCACTGTGTGCATTGAGGTGCTAATGGGGAACCAAGCCGTCCTGGAATCTCATGACACTCTTCAGATGGTGCGGGAAGCTGTAGTCTATCAACTCAAGCCAAGCCACTCCCTCACTTATTGGCCAGAATCTGCTATACACAGACTTTCCAGCAAACTAGAAAATGTTGCTGTGTTTCTCCACACCAAAGATGCCTATCTGATGGCGTACAGCTTTGAGCGAGCTGAAGTTTTCTACATGAGCAGACCACCATGTTCTCAAACGAGCTCTGGGTGGTTTGGACAGGAAAATCTTGACCCTCATAGCTTGTGTGTCTTTGATGATCGCATTTTCTTAGCCAAAGCAAACAAAGTGCAGAGAGGTTTTTCTTTTCCTTTCAGTCGAGAGTCTAGAGATACATATGCAGTCCTGGACATTCTGTGCACCTTGACAAGCCCTCACAATTGGGCACCTGTCATGAGCCAAGTCGAGCGTGTGCAAGTTGTGCTTGGACATGGGAAACAGCTGTATCTTATAGGTTCATCCATCTATCGCATCACTCCTGGGGAATCACTCACTCTCTCTAGTGCCACTAAAGTGAAAGCGTTAGCTTCCATTCTACACACACCTTCCCTGGCTTATGGTTTCAGAAACAACATTTTGATTTTCGGACAGTGCCAAGACGCAGAGAGAGTCAGGGTGACCTTGTTTGACCCGGAGAGTCTTGAGTTGAGAGACTGTCCTGAGGTTGAAGGGCCAGCTGACCACCTTGTGGCTTTCAACACTGAGACAGATGACTTTTTATTGCAACGAAATGGGAGTCTGTGGCAGATTGATCAAGACTGTGACAGGTTGAGTGTACCAAAGTTTCGGTTTGTGACAAAACTCTGGGGCTTTGACTGGAACCTGAGAGGAGCAATTGTGTACAAGAAAAGCTTGTACTTATTTGGAAACAACAAACCTCAGCCAATGGAAACCGGGGCTCCTGGTTCAACAGGAATGTGGTCTTCTAGTCTGCCAGGAATATTTGATAGCATAAAGGTGGTTCCAGTACCTGCTGCTACACAGTGCCTGCCCGTTGTCTTGCCCAGAGACTGGCTTGTGATAAATGTAGCAAGTATGCAACACGTTATGTCCATTTAATGATGTCTTTTTTTTCTTATTGATGCTTGATGTATTCTTGTTAAAGAACCCGGCGAAAAAGTAATTATCTTTTCAATATAATAGTACTCTTCATACCTCAGAGCAAACCCTTTATTCCAGTACATTCTAGAATTTCATCCCATGAGTGATATTTTTATAATGAAGGTCACTCTGCCACATGGAAGACAATGTTCAAAGTATTTAACATACAATGTATACATAATAATAGATATTTTGTTCCAGTGACACTCCAAAAATGACCTCCACCTCATCCGTAGTGTATGTGGCATAGCTGTGAGGTGATAGCCTACTTGCACCTTGTCTTTGAAGCTACTTTTGCACAAAAGAGCACTACTGGGTGAATAGCCTACTTTTTGCCAGTATATTTTAGAAGATTATGATCAGCAGTAGAAGCTGATTTTTCAAATTAATAATTTCTCCCTTCTTTTCTTTATCGTACATTAATTTGCAATTTTCACTCTCTGTCTTTGTTTGCATATTCAGCTTACACACGGCATTGTGCAAAGTCAATTATTTTGGAATATATATATATATATATATATTAATATTCATTAAGGGAGAAAGGAAATATCTTTCTGTCTGTAATGTCAGTCTGTGTATCTGGCTCAACCTTTTTCGGTAAAATTGCCTTTATAACATGGGTTGTGGACAGCGTGCTCTGGTGTGGTTTGCTCCTTCTGTCCTATCAAAAATCTGTGTTCAGACATGGTGGAATCAGGCGCTCGTCAGTTTTTGGATATGTGAAGTTATTTGTTGTATAATTTTAAAGCTTGTTCATTTGTCTTGCTTTCGGTGAAAAAATACTATTATGTCATTCATAGTAGTCGAGATATTTGTGTTTGAAGGAGGTGGAGGTCGCCTCGTTTCAGAGGTAAAATTAGCGAGAAAATGGCAGCCAAAGTTTGGCAACTTCCAAAGCTTGAGAGTTATTTGAAACTGCAAATTTACATTTTTGTTCCTTAAATTAACATTTTACAGTAAAATTCACATAGAAATGTGTCTTTAAATGAACTTTAAAGGTGTTTAGTCAAAAAGCAAAAATTCAATAAAAATGGCCAAACAGACAGAAAAATGCAGTTTTTTTTCGATTTAATTATTTTGACGAGTGCCTGAATTCACCACAATGCTTCACATCTATCATCCTTATCCCTTCTCCTTCTATATAATATGTTACTGTCCAGCAACACCTCTAATCTTCCGCACTTATAATATCTGAATGATCTAATGTGTTGCAATTGCTGTAAAACCCATACTAAAACTAAGGAAGCCTTGGGGACCTCTACTGTCCTGAGGCTATGCCATTTGTAATGTTTTAGAATGTCTGTCTTGTTCCAGCTTCTATTCTCTTTTTGATAAAGTCAAATTAATGAAATGATACGGGACGTCTTTTTGAATTGTTCTTTTTTCGTGGATTGTAATAATTTTATTTTATGTAGGCCCTATTGTGTGCTTTTCTCATGGAGTCCAAATGTACTAATACAAATGGAGGTGAATGTGACTGTCCTATGATTTGTGCCTTTGAATGGTTTTGTAGTGGAGTAGTGAAAGTTATTACTTGAGTGTTCAGTTCCAATACAGGATGAACGAAATTGATGTTTAGCTAACAAACAAATTTAGTACTAGAAATCAAAGCGACAAGTAAAAATAATGAAAATAAAAGCACGAGGTCCTCCCTCACCAACCCAAAGATCCTAGAATTAGGCTATACGCCGTCTCATTTACTACTATATGCCCTTGACTATCTTCAGCATGCGATAGCTTTAAAATTGTGCACGTCCACTTTTTAACCCCACGAGCTGCCCTTGTTGGCCAATTAAAAAATGTTGTTGGTCTTTTGGCTGAATTTGGCCAATTTGGACGCTTTTGTTTATTTTTTGTTTTTGTTTATTTTAGAAATGAGGAATAGAAGAAGAATATTAATATTATGTTAGAAAGCTTATTGTCAACGAAAAAGGCTTGTTTGACTATGACTTAATTTGGCCTTCAATGTCATAAGTTTTCTTGTAAGTACATCTTATTATTCGCGGGTGTGTACTTGGCCGCAATAATTTTCACTGAAATTCAGTCTTTCCTTTTCACTATTCGGCAACCACGCATATACCACATAATATATGAAGGACACTGGGGGAAAAACCAGCGATGTCAGGTTTTTGCAATTCCGAGATAACAGAAAAACAAACTTAAAAGACTTATAAACTCTTTTTCTGTTACAATGATCTCTCCACTGTTTACATTGACTTCAAGAATGACCATTTGTGTTGACAATGAGAAATTTTCACTTTCCTCATGTTATAGGTGTTTCGGAAGGGGCAAAAAAGAAAAACTATGTTGGAAACTGACAGCTCTGGCTTTCCCTTGTAAGCAGGTGGCAATTGGTCTCCATCTTCTAGGAAGTCAATGAATTGTGAGCTTCTTCACTTCGTCGCTTTCTCACTTGGTGACACCATGTTGATTTGTCATTTTCATGTGAAAAATATTACTATATTACATCCTTTAAGATGTATAATTATATATTGCTTTTTCTCTTTTATTTTTTCCTCTTTGTTGTGTTTTACTTTGTTGATGTGTTTGTTTTTTTTTCTTGTTATTTTTTTGATGTGGTGTTTTTCTATTTTTTATGTTTATATATATAGAGTAAATGTCATTTAATTTGATGTTGTTCTTACCTTTTTTAATATAAATGTGTTATGTTAGATAGAGCGTGTCTCCACCAAAACCGAACTCATGTAGTGACACAGGCCCTTGATGTGTAATTCCACAATTTACATGTAATATCCTTTACTTTTTCCTGAATTACGCACGTTTTTAAGGTTAAAACGGCCAGTCTTCGAATAGATGGACGCACGCCCTTATGCTTGTCAATTTTTGTGGTTGTTTATATGCTGTTCTAATTTTGATTTCATTCTGTTGTGAAACCTTTATTTTTCATGTTTTTACAGTCTGTGTGGCTAAATGATATTCTGGATGCTTAAAACAGAACACAAGAAATTCTAGTGCTATAGATGCGTCTTCTTTGAGAGTTGAAAGTTTGAAAATTAATGGCAACATTTATGGCAACTTTTGCCATTTTTGTGGCAACTTTTGGCTACTTTTAGACAAAAAAATGGCAACAAACGCAGATGCCAGCTTGTAGACTGTAGGCAGTTTAGTGAAAAATTCAGAATTGTTCGATTTTGATGAAAATAGGCTCACATGAAAGGCCCTGCCACACTGATCACAGTGCTTTTGAAAAATTATCTCAATATCTCACTTGGTTGAGAAGTTATGGGATTTTTTTCAGCTTTATTTTTTGCTCTAAATCTGGTTCTTTTTTTAACTGCATTTTTTTTCCTAAAGGTGGAAAAAATCGACAAAACTTTTCATGACATCGCAACCAGTAAAGATGTCTTCCTGTTTGTTTTTTTGCATCAATTGAAAGTTATCATGATCTTAATTCTCTTTAATAGGGTCTGAAGATTAAGAGTGGGGTCAATTTTCGTGTGTCCGAAAATGGATGAATTTGAAAATAAATGATATTTCAACAATGAATAGCCAGAGATGCCTGTCGTGAATCATTTTAATCGTCTTATTCCCAACATTTATAAAAGAGGTTATGAGAAGAGGATAATACAATTTCAAACTACACAAGAAAAGGAAATTAAAGAACAAATTGAAGTAAAAATGATTCTCCAAAAAAATATTTGACTGAAAAACACATAGACCTACTAGATCATAGATGCTACTCCTGGTACTCCTACAATCTATTCTCCTTGGCAACCCAAAAAATATTTACGCGCGTTTTCACGACTTTTTGTTCTCTTTGGGAACAGCATGATTCTGAAAACTCTGCAATTCATGAAGAGTACATGTAGGCCTACTATGTATAAATTTAAATATAATGTTGTCTTCGATCATATCCCTACGCCAAGCACCCGACCTGGTCAAGGAAGTTGAAGAGTGCCTTCTTGCGCACACTGCAGGTAATATGCGGTGGTGAGTCTCGATACCAGCGGTGCGGGTGTACTCTCGATGACGATGGGTATGGTGTTTCCCATTGTATGGGCAGGGTGGTTTGAATTCAAGACAATAATTTTCAGTAGAAAAAATGCACTTTGTGTCGGCTATCCCATCCACGATTTCGAGTCTTGCACGTTCGTTGTTGTCTGTGCCCGACTTCTAATTAATATGTATTTTTATATATAAAATAATATAGGCCTATTGTATAAGCATATTTGTCTGTGTGTGTGTGTGCGTGCGCGCGCGCACTTATGTTTTCACATCTATGTTATACTATGTTTATATGTGTTCATTCTTATTTGAAAATACCTGGTTTCATATTACATACCGGATATATTCTTTCATCCACCTTTTGTCTTCAGACTTAACTCTCTAGCCATTACACCGGCCTATATGGTGTAAAGGTTAGGCGCTTGGTTGTCGCACACAGGAGACCCGAGTTCGATTCCCAAATGGGGAGTGGGGAGAACATTTTTAGCGAGTACATGTATCTCGATATTTCTTCTGAAATGTTTCGTCTCTCTCCGACAGACAGGATCGGAAGCCGTCCCCTAGATGATCTAAATTGTATTGATCAGGGCGTGAAACGCCTACATAAACAAAAACAAAACCAAATCTAGCCATTACTCAAATAGTGAACACTTATGAATCATCTCATCAGTGCCAAACAACTGAAGTGGAGAATTTGTATCAAATCAGGCATTTTCAATTACATGTACCATGTATATAATATATATATATATATACATGAAGAAATGGATTATACATTATTTGATCAGAAATCACCCAAGTTCTCAAGATTATGCAATAAATGTCAATTATTTGGACAATGTTACGTGTGTGTTTTAGATTTTATTGCTGCATAACATGAGTGTCTTCTTCGTGCAACACTTGGCTATGAAAACCAAATCAATTTTACGCCAGCTAAGATAAATCTTTATTTTCCAGATCCTGGCACATTGCTCTGGTCTATCACCACGCACGCACGCACACAGACACACACACACACACACACACACACACACACACACACACACACACACACTCTCTCTCTCTCTCTCTCT
>NW_004797786.1:363317-373474 GCF_000002075.1 Aplysia californica
TATAGAAAAATACCCCGGTGCGGAGCTTATCTTCACAGATGGCTCCAAATCGGACTCTGGTTTGGGCGCGGCAGCCCTATTTTCAAACAGTCCACTCCAGAGGAGACTCCATCCCGAAGCCTCCATTTTCTCTGCGGACATGGCACTCGACTCCGTAGAAAATCTCCTAACATATCTTTCCTTATCCTTTCTGACCCTCTGTCTTGCATCACCTCAACAAACTACACGCTCCTACGCTAAAAAACAGTTGGGCTACAACAAAAAATACACGCCTTGACTGAAACCGCGATACCTAGCCATATGGGCATCCGAGGAGGCGAGCCGGTAGATCACCTGGCGAAGAAATCCTTATCCCTTCTGTTGGGATCAACGACGAACACTCTCCCACTGACTGACTTCAAAAATAAAGTAAAAAAGTACTCCTCCAGTCTGTGGGAGACCCATTGAAATAAACCCAAACAAACAATAAACCTCACAACATTAAACCCAAACTGGGACCGCGAAATCCTTCGGGCCTCTCCAGAAGAGACGAAGTCATTTTTACTCAATTACGCATTGGACACACGGCCCTGATACATAAATACCTCCTTCGGGGAGATGAGAAGACGTTCTGTGTCGGATACGACACAGATTTTACCATTAGACACCATTTTAACCGAAAATCTAGACTTCGGAGAGACCCGAGGGAAATATTTTAAATGCAAAAAATTGCAAGGTCTGTTTTCCGTCGTTGTTCCCAACAGAATTGTGGATTTTACGAAGGCCATTGGCCTTTTTGGGAAATTATAAAATGAAATAAAATTGTTAAAAATGTTTACTTTATTTAAAAGAGTTGTTTTAAATCGAAAATATATTTACACTGAATTTTAATATTTTAACATTTTAAAGTCTGATAGTTGACCAGCACACTCCTTTATGGGTCTGAAACATGGACCTTGTAAAATGTACAGCAGACAAGAAAAGCGCCTCGACATTTTCCGTCTCAGATGCTGCCCCAAGATCTTAGGCATTTCGTGGCGGGACAAGGTTACAAATGTTGAAGTGTTGGCACGGGCAAAACTCCAGAGCATGACAACTATCCTGTGTTTAAAAAGATTGAGATGGCTGGGCCATGTCAAGAGAATGGACGACAACCGGATTCCGAAGCAACTTCTCTGTGGAGAACTTGCCCAGGGAAAGAGACAAAGAGGAAGACCGAAATTGAGGTACAAAGACACCTGCAAAAACAGCTTATCTAAGCTTGGAGTAGATGTTAACATCTGGGAAGAAATAGCTGAGGACAGGAAAACATGGAGGAAAATGGTAACGGAAAGAACTAAAATGCTAGAGAGCAGCCCTAGAAACAACCAGGCTGAGAAGCGCCAGTGACGAAAGGAAAACAGCGGAAATACAGAGCTTCGATCTACGACACTGACTTGCAAGCACTTCAACAGAATCTGCGCTTCAAAGAGGAAAAATTAGCCTTGAAAGAAGCTGCATGAAGACAACCTTGAGACCGTCTTAAGCTAAATTGACCGTCTGCAAAGACGAAAAGAGCCATAAAGTTGACCAGCTGTGCAGTGAACTGTTGCGAATGCAACAAACGTGTGTTTCTTCGCGCGCTCATACAGACTTCAACAAAAGAAGGACCACTTTGAGAGACAGTCCTAATTTCTAAAAATATCCGAAAAAAAGACAGCAAGGAATGTTTCAAAATGTTTGCTCTGAAAGAGTTAATGGATTACCAACGCGTAGATATCTAGTGCAAAACCTCCTAAAGGACCAAAACCACCTCGTGCAGCTCGGAAATTCTCGGGGAATTTTAGCCAAAGTTGCTGTTTTTTATCGACTTGTGTGCGACACCAAGGACTTTCCTCAGTTAATATTTCTGTTTCATGCCATAAATGGACGTACGGTCTCGAACTGTGCTCACTTTGGTGGCAATATAAGCCACCGTTTGCGCAAAAGCCGGTATCGCCTTACAACAGCTGAGAGACTGTGATCGTGCCAGAGCTATGGCATGGCTGGAGGATGGAGTTGGAGCCCGAGAAGTTGCTAGACGGCTTGCAGTGTCACACTCTGTCATTGTCCGCCTGAAGCAGCGCCATCACGCCACTGGATCAGTCCAAAAACGCCCACGTGCAGGTCGACCCAAGAAAACCACTCAGCAGAGTGTTTGCAAGTGGTCCTTAACTTTTGTTGAAGCCTGTAGTGTATGACCTTATGTAGTTGCGAGCGCCGTAAAACCCCATACAAACTAAAACACATACATACACAAACACACACGCACATAGGCATGTGCACGCAGGTGGGCACCCCCATACACACGCACACACACACACGTACAAACACACACACACACACACACACACACACACACACACATACACACACACACACACAAAGAAATTACGTATGAATTATATAGCGTATGATTGATGCTCGTATAGCTCTGCAACCCCCCCCCCCAAAAAAAAAAAAAAAAACCCCAACAAAAAACCCTAAAACAAATAATAATAACAACAACAACAACAAAAACCACCAACACAACCCACAAACAAACAAACACCCCCCCCCCCCCCCCCCAAAAAAGGTTGGGAGAGATGTGTGTATATTTAAATCAGAAAAGTTTAAAAATTGATTGTTAGAAAATATAAGTAAATGTACGTTGTAATTGTATATTTTTTATTTGTTGTTGTAACGCTTTACGTACACCTTTTGAGAATGGCTCATAAGTTCAGGTAAAGTCCTTCGTACCCTGCCCAATGTTTTCAATTACTGAATTAGTTGGGGGTGGTACGGTTTTGGGTGGTTTTTGTTGTTTTTGTTGTTGTTTTTCTCTTATAGTATGTGCATGTAGAAAGAAATGGCTTCAATCCCCCCCCCCCCCCTCGGGGCGATGCCACTGACTGAAGTGCCTTTAGGCCATTCCCAAAGGGGGACATTTCTCGTTCATGCGCAATGGAATTGTAAATGGGCTGATTCATCAATCTCACGCTCATAACTGTGCCTGATCTACAACAGGGAACTACTGGTTTTTCTTTCTTAATCCTTACTATTGTCATTTTTCCTGTTCTTCTTTTGTATGTTTGTCACACTCTTGTGACCCACTATTTCCGTGGTGCCTTGTTAGTCGAAGCAGACTTTGTGCTGTTGAAGCTAGATAGTTGAGCAGAGTAAGTCTGATTCCCTAAGGACTTCTCTGTTGACATCTACCCCTTGGTGCTCATATGACCTTATGCAGTTGCGAGCGCCGTTAAACCGCTACTAAGGTAAACAAATGACGTCTCTTATTCTGGGCATGTTCTGTAATTATTTTCTAACAGTTTTCCAACTTGCGTGTTAGCAATTTGGGTTTGGTGTGAAACTGCGTACAGCACGTAAGTTTTGATTTTTTATTGTGAGCCTCTACAATTTACACGAGTCCATATGATGTTTTGCTTTGGTTGCCGCGATTTTGCTGCCAATGGGGCGTGGTTATATTTACATTTAATCCAAACATACAATTATAGGGTACCGGGTAAATGCTATTCCAGGACAATATGTGCCCAATCTATCAGGCCACTGACCACATTTGATTTTGTAAAGACTTATTCGTTGGAGGGAAATTTGTTTGGCTCTTGTTCAACACTTTGGCCTATGGTCGTCGTATAGGGCACGAAAAAGACAGTGAAATAAAATGTAAATTGTTTACATGTACATATATATATTTGTCTCTCCGTCATTTACAAACCCCAGTCTCTACTTACAGCAATTTCTCTTTCTGCATGACACTGTGTAGGCCTACTACCTGTATGCCCAAAATGCACGAGGGTAGTTTTCAATTCTGTTCTGTCTACGTACCAGAAAATTATGATACACATAAAATTTTCAAATTAAATACACCAAATATGCCACGTAGTGTTTAAATTATTTGCCACAAATTTAATGTCAAATAAACTTCTCTTTCATCTTGATATTCCTGCACTATCGCTCCTTTTGACAAAACACGCTTTTAGGCCTACACCCACTAAAAAAAACAGGTCGAACTCAACTACATATTGTGATTTTGGCTGCATCGATGGCAACAACATGGAAGTCAACAGGGTCTTGGTAACATCAACAGCGATGGGATCAGCGTGTGCTCAAACGCAAAAACAACAACAACAGCAGCAACAAAACATAGCTAATACTTTTCCAACAACAGCAGAGGCAGTTTGATTATGGATAAGTATTAAAGAGGTCTCGAAGTGTCTCGAACTGCTTCAACACCCACGACAGATTGCTCGTTACTCACCCGCATTTGCGTTATACATGTACTTTTTTGTCTCACTATGCAAAAAATAATGTTAGTTCAGCTGACGCCAGAGGACCGTGCACGTATTGTATAAACAAAGACATCATGAGACAATTTTTAAAAAACAACCCGAACAAACAACAGCTCTCTGAGCTAACAATGTCGCGAGAGTGTCAGTTTTTGACCGCGAAGGCGACAAAGCTCATCATATAACTCATTAACAGAACAAATACCTCAAACATGCTCAAAAACTATAAAATTCAGCGCTATGGAAGAGGTAGAGCGCACTCTATTCTGTAGTGTACTGTGACTACGCCGTAGTTCACACGACAAGAAATATTTCAGAAAGGTCAAACATTTCACCTTTACGGTAGTTTTGGCATTATGAAATCTCTTGCATTTCTGGCAAGCTTTATTGCAGTTGGACTGTATGGTGTCAAGGTAGGCCACTGTAGACTATTACTCAAATTACTGTTATAAGCTCTAGTAGGCCAACAAGTACCCGTAATGCAGTTAAAACTCTTTATACCGCCTACCTTGGGGCGAGCATAAATTTGGCGGTACGGTACGTGGTACATGTATATAACAATAACGGGATACCACCGATTGCCATCTTGACATGTGGTAGATTGGTAGATACCATAGGCAAACTGGCCACTCTTGCCTCATCTGTCTAGATCTGTCTTGCTATGTGCAGGAAAAACATTAAACAGGAAGCAACTAATCAGATGTACACTCTTTAGCTAAACTTTAAGTAGATCTAAATTCAAATTGAAAGAAGCTCGGATCAGAAGCTTGGCTGTGTGTGTCGAGGACCCCGTAAATATTTGTCAGTCCTTGGACCGCCTTAGACCTATCATGTAGAATTGAGCATGAATCCTCACGACATAAAAGTAAAAGCCCCACTGGCGCTCGCCAGCCTTTCAGTCATAGGGCTGATACCTGGCGACGCCAGATATTTTGCTCTCAAGTCGAGTTGGCGCTGCTCCTTTGAAGTTTCTCCAGGTGACTTTTAAACCTCATTTCAATTTTTTTTTAAATATTGGCCAAGGTCTTAAGCTATTAGCCTAGTATTTCATAATCAGCGCAAATCAAGAGAAATGTGTAGGTGGAGTATGCCCATTGTAGTATGTACCTCTGGCGGCCAACAGCAAATTTAGTAAGGACCGTACAACTCTGACAGTCGGTGGATGGCGGATAGCGATATGAAGGCGCAAATACTATGTTCCTTTTCGTACATTGAGGCAAAATCTGGCGGTAAGCAGGGCTGATGGTGCAACGTGGAGAGGTACAACGAAGTTTGACTTTACATGCATGAAGACACCGTCATCAAACAAACGAAAATGAATATTTTCCAACAACTGTTTGAACAAAAAAGAATAATTTCATAACCAGAAATTAGGAGATAACTACTCTCATAGAGCGTCGAAAAAGTTACATGTACTAAATTTAAACCCGGAAACGTACCACCAAAGCAAGATGCTTTATTTTGTATTCTCTTTCTTCAGTCTCAAGTTGACGGCATTCGACAGGCAGGCTATTATGATCGCCCAATAATTGGACAGGAGGACCCCATTGGGCCAGGTTTTTGGAAAAATAAATTTACTACTGTAGTTTCTCGGCGTGACATAAGCGGCCTGGATCAGACATCACTGTTTGACGCCATTTCAGAATTACTGGTTAAAGCCAGACAAGGTAAATTTAGGTTTAGAAATCTTAGTTTTGGCTTTTGGTACAAACTTTCTGGGGTTTTGGGGATTTTTTTTTCCTGACACAGTTAATGACAAACTCTCTATCACTCAGTTACCTTAACCCTATCAGTATCAGGACGGTAGGTCCACCTTGTACACATCTCCAGCATCGACATAACCGTTCTGTAATAAATGTCTGTCTGTCTGTCTGTCTGTCTGTCTGTCTGTCTGTCTGTCTGTCTGTCTGTCTGTCTGTCTGTCTGTCTGTCTGTCTCTATCTGCCTGCCTGTGTATCTGCTCTCCAGTCAATCTGTCTACTAATCCACCTGTCTACTCGCCGATCCACCTATCCATCCAGTCATCCATAATACATGTCCATGTATTAATATCCATTTCCATACGTTATCCATAATAGACAAATGTATGTCCATCCATCCATCCATCCATCCATCCATCCATCCATCCATCCATCCATCCATCCATCCATCCATCCATCCATCCATCCGTCCACTTGTAACGTATGGTAAACTGGGAAGACTAAGGCATTACATGTACTGGAAAATGTTATGGTAATTTTGAGAATTTTTTTCCATATATCAACAGTGATTTTGAGTATATTTTTCAGTACATTACCCAAAAGAGTAATCAATTTGAGGTGTATTTACATTCTCCCAGCTATATGCCTTAGTCACCCCGGGGTGCTTTAGTCACTCCAGTTTACAGGTATACTGGACCCTTTCTCCTTCACAGGGATAGATGTAGGCGAGCTGGCAAATGAAACTGAGCAGATTAAACAAATGGCCGCGGTCATCAGAGGCGAAACTGGGGTAGCGGGTAAGATAACAGATTGGAGTATGACCCATTTATTCGTTACCTCAGAATTACAAAGTTCTAACTGACATTGGTTTTTGATGTTGAAAATTTTGAGTTACTAAGACCGTTAGGTCAGAAACCAAATTATGTTCTATCTGCTCTCTCAAAATCTAAGATTATTCAGAGACGTTATCAAGATATTCAAAGAATTACATTCGAAAACGCTCGACATGTTGCGGAACTTAACATTTTCGACGTCAAATTTCTCAAAACTAGGTATTGAGCAGAGAGAACTTTGTAATTCTAGGGTAATGTATTGTTGTGACAATGTCTGTGCAAACACACTATTTCTTCTCTGCATCCAATACCGTGTCAATCTCTCTCTCTCTCTCTCTCTCTCTCTCTCTCTCTCTCTCTCTCTCTCTCTCCCTCTGTCTGTCTGTCGGTCGGTCTGTCTGTCTGTCAGTCTGTCTCTGTTCCTGCATTTTATACGATTAGACAATATTGTGTATCCGCCTTTCTGTTTCCAAGAGTAGGTGAACGAACATCTTAATCTATAAGCCTTTAAAGAATCATTTTTGTTTGTTGAAAACGGACGTCATGTATCCATGCATAGAAGACTATAATAACAATAATATGCTTGTTTCCGTATTTCAGTCAATTCCGAAAAAGTACACCAGATCATAAATGACGTTGCGAGTACATTCAACAGAGCCACCTCTATCTCAGCTCTCTTCGATGGTGAGTGATCCACATTGGTTTGTACGTTTTAGCCTGGGAGAAGGCAGTATGGGTGAGATACAGCTCAGAGGGAGCAGACACGAAAGTGCGCAGTATGGGCGAGATACAGCTCAGTGTGACTGGCATGTTATTCTCCAAGTAATGTACCCAGATGGTGCCAAAATGGCAGTCGCACAAGATGTGCATTCTGCATGCTAAGCTAAGAAGAAGTGAGTTTGGTTATGAAATTGGCAAACACGTGAAAGCTTGAAATTTGAATCCATGCAGGTTCCCCAATTTTTGTGTCTTTTCCAGAACATTTCTGCTCAACCCCTCAACCTTATATCCCTTCGTTGAGCCGAGTGTTTCACCTCTGAATTGACCCACACATTTCCTTATATCATTCTCAGAAGAAAAAGAAGAAGAAGAGGAGGAAGTAGAAGAAGATGGAGGAGGGCGAGGAGGAGGAGGATGAGGTGGAGGTGGAGGAGGAGAGGGGTGGAAGAAGAGAAAGATGACAACGACGACGACAATGACGACGATGCCAATAACTATGACAACAGCCGCCAAAGCCTCATCATACTTTTCTTCCCTTATTCCCTTGTCATTCCCGAACACATCTTGCATCTCCTGTATTAATGTTGAGACTACATAACCCCACCCGCCGCCCCCACACTCACATTTTTCCCTGCCTCCCCTCAGATCCAATGGACTTTCAGGTCAGCAAGATGGACTCTGCCCTCCTCTTGTTGAATGGGCTAGCGGCAAAAGCACAAGAGATGCAAAGTGAGGATTGGAAGGAAAACAATCCACAACCAAAACTGGAAATGTTGTTTTATTTAAAGAGAAAAGCAAAGCATTTATTAGTTCTTTTCAAAATAATAATATGCATATGCAAGAACATCTATATAATTGCACTTGGGATAATCATGTAATAAAAAAGACCTATAAAGAAACTTGAAAACTGACAAAATGGCTTACATAGTAATTTTATTAATATACTTAGAAATTGTTCTGAAATTTAAAAAATTGTCTCTATTGAACCAAACTGTCCATAATTTGAACGATAAAAAGAGTGATCAGATTCCGTCTTGTCCTACTATTGGGGGTCTGGTAAAAAAGGACCCATTTAAAATTAAAGGGCAACAACTCAGTCATCTTTGTACCAAGTTTACCAAAATTTAAGAAATAAAAAATCAACCAGCGGAACGTTACATCAGTATGATGAAAATAAACAATGTTCGAAAGATACGAAGTTTAAAAAAATTCTACCTTAATAAAATTGCGTGAAACGTAAAACTTTGCAATTTCTTGAAAAAATCAACCATAATACTATTGTTCGACTTCAAATGCATGTAGTGACTATTTGTGCTTTGAAGAACAAACTCGGACAAAGTTGTTATTGCCAAATATACATAGGGGGGTGATGATGGCTATTTAGTCTTCAGGTGTTTACCATCTCTCTCCATATAAGCTTCATACGTCAATTGAAATGTTGAATAACCTCATGACATATTGTTTCTGGGGTCAATACTATGGACGTCCTGTTTAACATTGTTTCAACTGTTACTGATTGATTGTTTGCGAGTTATTTCCGTAGACGGTGAAAAAAACCCAAAGGTAATTATAGAAGTTGGATAAAAGGGGGAGGGCGGAATATGGTGACCATTCCATTCATTTGCAAACTTTCGGGTTATAAGGTGTTTCCCAAACCTTTCTTGCAAACATGCAAGGGACACTCTTGACGTACGGGGTGCGGCCCCTATGCCACTGGATCCAGGACTCTACAGCATAACACACTCTTCTCCCCAAGCCTCTCTCAAACTTTCTCAGAGCGTTGAGGTAGTATATCAATCTGATGTGGGTGTTGTGTTTCTTACCGTGCTTGTCCTAAAAACTAGAACGGGCAAATTAAACTCCTTGTAGCTGAACGCTTTTAAAAAGTAGAATTTTGTGATGTACCTAATTCTGAGGGAAATTTTAAAAACGTGATATCTCTCGAACACGTTGATTGATTTTCTTCATATTTACAAACTTGGCAAAAACAAACAACACAAATAAAACCCCGAAAAAAACCCAGCAACCAAAAAACCTACAAAACAACCAACCAACCAAAAAAAACCCAAACTTGGCGTCCTCCTGGTTGAATCGTACTTTTTCGAAGTTTTGTTGAAATTAGAGCAAAGATGACCGAATTATTGCTTTTCTTAGATACCCTGCATCTTTGTCTTGTCTAATTATACTTTTTTCCAGAGTCCGGTGAACCGTTACAGGATGTCATGGCAGCCATTGAAATGACGTGTTCGGCTATAGAGGAAGTCAGTGAAGACATTGGTGAGTACGGATAATGCGGGATCATAGGATAGGGAAGATAACACGCAGATGTCACAGAATGTTACGCTTATTCTTTGTTGGTGTTATTTCCCATGATGAACAATCGTATGTGTCATTTTGGGTGGCCTCTTTCTTCTGTGAAACAATGACACCGGTCAAAAAAACAGATGTAAGTGTTGTTAAAGATTTAGTTTTCTGCTTTTTGGGGTTTTTAAATAGCCGATTTAATTAAAAGCAAGTAGCTCACAAACTTCTCAGCATATTACTATGGTTGCTTTCCCGCTGACGCCATGCTTTCTGACTGGTCTCCACTTCTCTCCTTCTCTCTCTCTCTCTCTCTCTCT
>NW_004797786.1:376907-391044 GCF_000002075.1 Aplysia californica
TATATATATATACACGCACACACATACACACATAGAGTAAATGAAAGGCACACGTTGTAATACTGCACATGGACACATGTAAATACTCCACATGTATGACTGAGAATTGATGGTTATTTTTTGGTTTACTTGAGCAGTGTGCTATAGTTTGTTCACTTTCATCCGACCGCTTAAAAAATCATAGCTCATTGAGGAATTTACACATACCCACAAAACTTTGCATCGCACTTCTGCAGGCCACCGACCAAACAAAAGAAAATTTTTTTCAAAGAGTTTTGACCCGGTAATAAAAAAAGTGTTTCTCTTTGGGCCCTATATTAAAATCTGCTCTTTGGATGCGTACACAGGATCACTAAAAAATGACATAACAGTAGTCTTGCCTACAAATTGTGACCACGACGCCGCCCTGCCCCCACATTTCAGTGTAAGCTTATAGATTTCATCCCCCGGCTGTCTAGACTTCTTCGCGTGCTCCACTTGAGTCTCTAAATACTCACCCCGTCTCTTGAGTCGTGTTTCTTGGGCGATCGTTAAAAAGTGGTGTCGAGGAAAATATGTCGACTTTTAAATGTCCTAGGTATATGCTATAAGTCCCCTATTATTATTTTTTTTGAACTGTTCTAGGCTTACATCGAATAAAAACGTGTCGGAACCTTAGATTGCAGTGGCATTTATGAATAAGCTTTTAGATTCTGTTGGTCGCTGAACTTTCAGAACCGTACGCAAAGACACAGAGATTAAACAGAGCGATTTGTTTCTATTCCGTTTTAACCGCGGTGGGATGAAAGTGAACGAGCTAGGCCCTATAACATCTCCCGACTCTCACGGAGAGCGATTGGAGACCCAGTTTCCTCTTACCTTGTGTTGTCTCCACACAATGAAAATGTTTCTTATCACCGTGTCATTGTGTTGAAATAGAAGGAAAATCAAACCTGTTCTGCTTATCTTTTTTTTTTCAGATGGACACTGGGAAGGCGGAGCAGGATATTCCCAGGAATCAGGATTCCACGTCGGAGTGAAGTACCGTTGGGGTAGACGCTAAAAGGCTGCAACACTCGCCATTGACTTTCAAGGATATGACCAGATATTCTAAATTCTAAATAAACCAAATGCAACTTCCGTCAATTTTTCAAGTGTTGACTTTGATTTAAGGAAAGTCTTTGAAGACAAAAATCTTTAATTATACATAAAAAATGGTCTTTCCTTTTGACTGTATCGTTTAGAAAATTGCAAAAGAAAATGAAAGTAACTCGTTTTTACTGCACTGTTGGTAAAAAAAGATAATGATGTAGCAGCGAAGAAATATCAGCATTATGGCATTGATTATTCCACGGTGTCGTCCCTTCAGTCGTTTATGAAAAAATATCTTTTAAAGTTTCAACCATGTATCTCTGTCTTCTTCCACATTGTCCTTTCTCCTTGCAGTGTTGTGTTTTATATAACAAATGCACCATCTACACCCGCGCTGCAGATACAACCGCCTTCTATAGAGGGATGACATACACTTACTTTTACTTTACCTTTGTACTATTTCCTTCCTCTGGTATCCTTAGGATGTCGAGGGGAAGTGCTTGGTGTGTAGCGTCTGTGATAGAAATATATTTATGTTATGTTGTTCCAGGCAATGACTGGTTCTAGGACCTTTTAAACCCCATCTGGCCAGGTATTTCTTGGTCTTCCTCTTGATTTGAAGCCAGATTCTCGGGTTTTGTAAGCTCGAGCCTGTAGTTGTTTCCAGGATATTTTGGTTAGATGTTCAAACTATTTAACTTTTTGACCCTCTATGAATTTTCTTACTGGTGTGTTCCAGTTTGTATACGAATGGTTTCGCTTCTTATGCGGTCTCTTCTGGTGACGTTGATGGTTTCGCGGAGACACCTCATTTTGCATGCATTGATGTTTCTTTCTTGTGTCTTGTTTAGAGACCATGTTTGGCACTGGTATGTTAATGTTGGTATGAAGATGCTATTGATTGCATACGCGATTGCTTAAATGCATTATCCCCACATCTTTTCCCTTCTTCTTCTTTTACTCCCACTTGTAGGCCAGTAAATGCTCTTCGGCTCAGTGGTGAAATAGCTTACTCTATGCCTTACACACGGACGGCTTGATATTGATTATTATTATGGAGGAAGTTGGTTTTTTCCCATATAACTCTTTCTTTTTGCCTTTTTGCTGGAAGGCCCCATTCCATTGATTTCGGATGTGCCCTGGCAACGACAACAACGGTGATAGCGATGATGATGATGATGTTGATGATGATGATGATGTTGATGATGTTGATGATGATGATGATGATGATGATGATGATGATGATGATGATGATGATGATGATCCTCGAACATGATATGATGAGCTGGTTCAAACTTCTCCAGAGGCGTCTCAGGTTTTTTAAAAGGCTGATGACAGGAGGACGGTGGACGAAGTTCAAACTTCTTTAAATAACTTGTCCGTGTAAAATGTTGCCTTACGTTCACACCATACCTTGCAAATTAATCTTATGATAACACATTCACACCGTTCATCAAGAAAGAACAATTATTCATACTTTTATTACTTTTATTAAATTGGATATAGACAGCGATATTAATTACTCATTAATTTAATTAATAGAGCAAAGAGAACTCAACAGAATGCACGAAAATCGGGTATGTTCGCATGGCATCAGAAGAGTAGGATGTCAACGTCTCATAAGGCACAGAACAGTGGATCACTATTGGAGTTTTTAACCGATAGCCCGAAAAAAGAAAAAAAAAGTTGAAAAAAAAGTGAGTCAGAGAACTGTGCGTTCAAAGGGTGGGCGGTTTCCTTTAATGGTAAAATCGGTGTCTTTGTGAAAAATTATTGTCCTCACAGACAATCATCTCTACTTTCATCCCCTGACTTTTTTGGTGCCCTATTTCATTTCGCGAAACCATGAATGATAAATTCATAGCGTTTGTGTAGGTAGGGCCAAGGAAAAGAACGACTTCATGTCACGTCATGATAATATATTATAATGAGGCTAACAGGCGAATCGTGTCATTAAAAGTAGATCTAAAGGAAGTAAAAGTGGAAATCTGAATATGGCGTGCAACTGCAAAGGAAACCGTTGATTTGTCGGCGGAAAAATTATTGTACAAGATCGGGATATTTTCTGAATCTGCACGTTTTGAAGATTTTCAGAGATATACTATTTGATTTGGCCTTTTCCATTACGAAAGGAAAAAACCCTACAAACAAACAAACATTTAAAATACTTACTACGTGTGATCCTGACTTCTTGTTTTCCCTTTTTCTTTCCCCTGTCCAGTCTGTTACCTTTCCAAAGACATTATATGTTGGGTGTGGGGACAAAATGAGTTATTTCTCGCAATCCATAAATCGATAAATTGGCCAAAAATTGACACTAATGTCAAATTTGTACATTTTCTACTGATGCCATTTTTTAAAACTATAACATTCCTTCTTTTATTTCATTCTTACAAAACTTCACCTATAAGTGTGATGTATCTATTTCCATCAGGCTTGAAGCCGAGAAGTAACTCATTTTGTCAGCACGCTTCACATATGATGCTCTTGGTCTTTTAATTTCTGTTCCATGGAGAGTGCGAGGGTTTGTTGATGAGCGAACGTATTACGTAATGTTGCCAAACTCGAGGACAGGATGAGGATATGAAAGTATCAAAATGATTATAATATTTATAGATAATTTTCTCGTAGAACATTGTGTTGGAAATTGTTTAGGTTTTGAAAAATGAGCCCCCTTCTAAAAAGACTTTTTTTTAAAATATCCTGATTTGCATTTCGAACTATTCTTTTTATATATCTGTGGCCAGAAACCGATTCTTTGTTTCCTTACTTGTACCTTACTTTAGATCGATGTGGCTTATCGTTGGTTTTCTTCAGAGCACCACACGTCATCTCAAAGTCTATAGTTTCATCAGAGGCATTCAACATTTTCTGCTCATCCTGTAAGTAGAAAACAAAAAAGGGAGTCTGACGACTTGTGACCAAAACGATAGAGTCACGCATTTAAAATGTATGTTTTGTAAAAGCTGAATTCTATGCGTCCTGTGATAAAAGCTACTATACAATGACTTTAGCGAGGTATGTAGGGTAGGTACTAAAAAAACAACAACTTTTGAGTCAATGCATGTACTGTCTCGAAAGAAATATCACCCTGAGCCCTGACGCAGATAGTGCAAATGTAGAAAAAAAGGACACGTATCTCGCCTTTTAGCATAATAATTTATCATATAAAACCCATGCAATGAAAAGTTTCTGCTGAGTTGGACTGAATTTCTATGGACATTATTGTTTAGTATGTCGTAATAATAGTAATAATAATAAATAGCATTTGTATAGCGCATGTCCCGACTCGAAAGCAAGCTTTGTGCGCTTTTCACTATAATATTATTACCCCAGCAGACATAGAATACTCAGAAACATTCTTAACCAGTGCAAGCAGCTGTTTAAGCGCTCAAACGCTAACAAATTGACAAGATCTTTCACATTCTATAGCTGGGTACCCATTCTCACCTGGGGAATATTCGGGTAAAGTGCCTTTCCCAAGGACACAACGTGGGGCCCGGGGCTCGAATCCCTGAACCCGCAACCTCACGGTTACGAGTCCGGTAACCTAACCACTATGCCACCGACGCAGCAAATCTCACAATGGAATATAGTACATTCGTACTGAGGTAACTATAAGAACACAACTTTTACTTTTTTTTTTTAAAGCGATTTTAATTATTTTCTTTCGTTCACCTGACCTCAGTTTTCGTGTTCTATCTTTTCACACACATAATGGAGTATACTTAAATCATAAAGTTGTTCAAAAGCGTCACTCGTCTATTATGTACCAACGAATCGAACAATCATCATGGAATTACTCGATTTTAACCAATTTTCCCTCTTATTTTGTCAGGCCTGGCCATAATCCAGCTAGGCGTGACAACATGATTCTGAAAATTGCTTCGAATGAAGCATAATGCAAAGATGTGCACGGTCTGTAGGCCTACTGTTTGTTCACATTGTTTTGCAGATGACGTACCGGTAATCAAACTTTAACAGAGGCTTCTCGTGTTTACGCCAATTATCTGTAATTCACAAAAGCCATGTTTTCTGTGGTGAAATAGAGGAACTGACATAGATATCATTACGGTAGAAAAAGAGACAATATTTTGTTATGACTAGTGACGCCGAAAGTGTATTGCATTTTATGCTAAGAATACTGCTACATGCCATCCAAAATTGATTTGTCAGAGCAGGAAGTACTAGAAGGTCTTACCTAATTGTGATCTGTCTGCTGTTTTTGTCTGCATGAATCTGGGTTGTTTTTGTTTCTCCTCGGGTCCCAATGACCTTAATTATGTCGCAGCGCATCTCTTTACTGAAAAAAATACCCCTCGTTGTCTCCGCTACAGGCATTCTGCATGTACATCTTGGCAAATGGCTGTTGATATGACATTAGAGACATTAGAGTGAACAACCGTATATCCATACATTGTGAATGGCCTCCTCTTGAATTTCAAGATAGGTAATAAAAAAAAACCCCACTACAGATTTTTAAAAAAAAAAAGAAATGAATCCCAGTGATCCATTATCCCCGATTTAATAAACGAATGCGACGAACATGCATTATAATAATCTCGATGTTACAAACTACCAGCACTATACTGAGGAAACAGACCAATGTTGTTTTCTTGCATACAAAGGTAACGAAAATAATGTTTTCCTTCACAGAAATGGGATAGTTCAAAGTATCTAACACACGAATGAAAAAAAAATTGCCGATGAAAACTATGGCCATATTATACTACTAGCGAAGTATGGAACACAAAGCATCAAAAGGATCACAGCTAGATAGATTGATAAATAGATAGATAGATAGATAGATAGATAGATAGATAGATAGATAGATAGATAGATAGATAGATAGATAGATAGATAGATAGATGAACGGAGAGTGTTGCTTATTAATAAGTCATAGACTACTGCCCCTTGTAAACGGGACAACGTTTGGACACTTGATGCTTACGTTGGTTTGTAATTTCGGCATAAGGCTCAAGTAGTCAAAGCCACCTCCCTGTAACAATTAGTTTTGCCCAGGGGTTCTTTCTTCCGTTACGCACATATCTATCCAAAGGTATTGTCCCTGAGTCTATCCTTCTGCGACATGTAGCTTAAAGTTATTGTCCTAACCTTCTCTTTTTTAAGAGCACAGAATGTGTAACATCCTGATGAAAAAGTTCAGAGAAAAGAAGAAAGACAAATACATTTCATAATAAAGTTATTGCTTGTACCCATTTGTCAGATTATTCTAAAGATGTTCATCGGTTATCACGCCATACAAACTGTTATTTACTTTGAAATTTCATTGATACCGTGGGAGAGCCAAGATTTTCAAACGCTTTAATTAATTGGCTCATTCGTAAAATTAAGTCTTTAGAGGAGAAGAAGGTGTCTGTGTGTTATCAAGGTGAGTCAGTCAGGTGTGCACGCCCAGCCTCATTTAGTAATCTGATCCAATCATACTCGATCTATCCTTTCCTAAGCAATCAGAGAAATATATACACTACCTTAATGAAATCCACCGGCAAAATTTACATTATCGTATGGTTCAAAGCTCCTACCATCATAGTGGACTTGTGTTCGAGCTAGTACTTCCGATTATATCATCCATCTTTTAAGAAATACCCGGAGAGCCTTGGCAAATACCACAAACAACACATTCAAGAACGCCTCGTAAATGATTCGAACAAAGGTCTACTGCATCGTATATAGCTTACCAGTACAACGGCCCAGCTTGAGATGCGCTTGATAAGGAAGTAGCAAATGGTCTAACCATCAAATTTGTGACTTCTGTACATCTCAACTCCTCCTTCTACTCTACCGGAGTTGACTTTCAGCCTCCAGGGCCCCACTTATACATTGACATAATAATAATAATAATAATAATAATAATAATAATAATAATAATAATAATAATAATAATAATAGATAGATAGCATTTCTATAGCGCATATCCCCGCTCAACAGCAGGCTCTATGCGCTTTACACTATATTATTACCCCAGCAGACCATAGAACACTCCGAAACATTCTCAGCTTCCCGGGAAGCATACAGTGCGAGCAGCCGATTAAGCGCTCAAACACTAACAAACTGACAAGATCTTTCGCTGTCTACAGCCGGGTACCCATTCCCACCTGGGTGAAGTGAGGAAAATTCGTGTAAAGTGCCTTTCCCAAGGACACAACGTCGGGCCCTTGACGGGATTCGAACCCACGACCTTACGGTTGCGAGCCTGAGAGCCTAACCACTAGGCCACCGACGCCACGACATAATATAAGATCATCTGCATCCGGTGCCTTGGCGACTGGCGCGGGCGATCATGGACCTCCACTTCACTCTGTCCTGCGTTGCAGCTATGATGTCTGTTGTTCTTGCTGCTCTTAGCCATGTTGTCATCTTGTCCAGTATCTTTTCCTCCTGTCTGTCTCTGCCTCTCTTTCCATCAAACTTGCCGGTTGTTACAGTATTCTCCAAGGCTTCTTTCCGCAGTGTGTGTCCGAAGAAATTTGCCTGTCGCTTTCTTATATTCGTCATAAACTGTCTTCTACATATAAGATATTATACATAATATGTAACTTTGATGCTGGATTTCGTTCTCTCTTTCTTGCTTTCTTTGTTCCTTTCTTTTCTTTGTTTGTTTGTTTGTTTGTGTGTTTGTTTGTTTGTTTCTTTCTTTCCTTCTTTCTTAAACTAAACGTTGACCTATATAATATAATTATTCATTTTCTGTTTGTTTTATAGAAGCTTTCTTGCGTTTCCTAACTGTTCAGTATGCTGTAATTTATTCTTCTGTCTGTCCAACTGACTACCCTATAAACACATCGTGGCTGCTTCACTTCTTTGTCACATAATTTTTTAAACTATCATTTTCAAAAGGAGAGGAATGCTATCGGTTAGTTGGAGCCGTTTAGTTTGAGGGCGCCTTTTCGGTTTGGAGAAACCCATTCTGCCCTTTGTCTGTCTTTAGTACACTATACGCGGTTCGTTTTGACGGAACCAAGATGTTCAGTCTTTGACATTTTCAAAGTAGTTTTTCAATATATGTAATTCCGCTTCATGCCCCACATGACAGCTTTCTGACAACATACTTTTATTTTTCCGGTAGCTTGAGACCATCTCCATATTTTTAAAAATCTACTTTATGTAGAACTCTCTTCGTGCTTTTGGTGCTTTCAGCTAGTGGTGCAGTGTCATCTGTTCTGACGCAAATTTGTGATAATTTTACCAGTTGTTTAGAGTCCATATTTTATTCAATATCAAGCCTTCTCATTACCACGAGAGAATATGTTGCTCCAGATGTTACAAAGGGGAGGCAAGAAGATGCACCTTTGTCCCACTCCTTTCGAGATAGGGTCTATATGAAACATTCACATATTCTTGCTTTTTCCATCTGACAGTTCCCTTTTAGTTTCCTTAAAGTGATGATATAGTGACAAAATGTCTTTAAGAAAGCCCATTGTATAATTTATATCAATAAGTTGCCGGTGGACTACACCGTCAAAGGCTTTTGTATAATGCATTAAGGCAATAAAAGTACTCTTCACGTAATTTTTACTTTATCAAAAATCTCAAGTTGCACATTCCCGTTGTTCCTCTATTTAGCATGCCTTCTGTCTGGCAGTCTGATAGTTCATACTCTACTTTTTCTACCACCCTGTTAAAAAGGAGACACAACTGAGAAAATAAAACTGTTATATTTTCAGATGAAATGCAGTTTTTGTGGGGTTTCCTAGTGGTAAATGGGGTTAAACGAGACGTTCTGATGGACTCCTCCAACCTTCAGACTCATTTGGGCCCTACAAGGGATCAAAGTAGGCTTTCAGACCTGCACAATGATGTGACCTTGTGTATTAAAAACTCACTTACCTTTAGCAACGTATCATTGGTAACCGCTGTGAACCTTAATAACATCATGTATTAACTGACAACTGAGGGGGATTTTTAAAGTAATAAAGTTTTGGCAAGTACATGAGTGGAAGAAGTATTAGCTGAGAAAAGCTCTGTTTCATTTGAAAATCATATTTTTCTTTTAAACTCTCACAAGCACAATCGTTGTTCGGTAGTCAAATCCAATTAAACTGGAGCACAAAAACTCTTAAAATAATCATGCAAAGTCTTAAAGAGATTGGAAGATATATTTTGAGAAGTTATAATGATTCTAACCCCATCCCCCGAAAAAAATTAACTTTTTGGGAAACTCGCGTCCCCCCCCCCCCCCCCCCGAAAAGGGGAAAACAAACCCCACCACCAACAACAACAACACCCCTCTCCGTTTGTCTGGCTTGTCGGTGTTCTTTTGATATAAATGCCGGAACTTAAAGCGTCGCCAAGGAATAATTTTGTGCCAGGGTTAAGAAAATTTAAGTCTTACACTGTTCAGACGTATTTTTACCCCTCTAGTACTCATTATGAACGTTCGGAGCTCACTCTATGTTTTGTCCGTTTAGAGAAGAAAAGAAATTGAAAAATCGAAATTTTAGCACCAACTCGAACTCTTGAGAGTAAATTGAAAGCAGTTGTCTCCTTTTAAGACCTCGATCAGCTGGAAATTTGCCTGTAATTATTGCAATATTTAACAGTTTTGCTAATATGGGGCATGGGGAATTGTTATTGCTTTGAGTCTTTGGGTCATTTAACGATCCTCCAAAGTTTGCAGCATACAGAGTGCATGACTCTCAATCTTCTCCTAGGGGTCTGGCGACTTTTTGTATTTAATCCCTCAGATCACTGCATGAGCGTTACTATATAATGGCAGGTTCTTGCTAAAAAAAATTGATGCAGCTTATACCAAAGCTATACTCTTTTCGGTGTTTAGTTGATTCTTGACGATTGAATTAAGCTTTGTTGAGCCACACCATCTCTGGCTTAGTTAGTGTAGTCCTATCTGGGTTTTTGGCTCTTTATATAACAACAGGAGTTTTTGCGCCCCCATCGACAAAATGTTGATATTTTTGGAAGCAGACTTTCAACCCCACTTGCCAGGGCCAACAATATACCAAAAAGATCGCGATACTCGATAAACATTCTTGCCACTTTGAAATCGATCTCGAGTCTCCTGCGTTCGACAGCAAAGAGTTTAACCGATACACCGCAGACGCCGGTTTGCTGTTTGATTGCAGGCTTGAAGCTGAATATTGTGTTCTCCTGAGTCTCATGTTTCTGTGTGTTCATTATTCATTGCTCACTCATTTCCCAATCAACCGGCGTCTGTGGTGGGGTGCCTAAGCACTTCGCTGTCCCATGTAGGAGACCCGAGTTCAATTCCCAAGTGGGAAGAATGTTTACAAGATATTCAGTCTCTCTGCTGGGATGTTGTATCCTTCTCAGCCCTGGTTGGCTCTGTCAGATAGGATCAGAAACCCGCCTCCTAAATGATCAGAATTGTGTCGACGCCTACATAAAAAAGATTAAAATGTTTTCTTCCAATCAGTTGTTTTTGTTCAAGTTTCTTCGAATTTTCCTTGTTTTTCCTCCTTAGACCAAAATATTCTTATCTTTTGGCTGATTTGCAAGCACACATTTTATACTTGGCTGTTTCATTAACCTCATCATTTATAAATCCATTTGGTTTCTTTCGTACCCTACCGCCCCCCCTCCCCCTTGTACTTTTTAATGCAGCGTAACCACCAAGCTATTTTAATTTCGTTCAAAATTTGGCATAGAAAATGTACATGAATTTGATACTACGTCCGTTCAGGTGAGCAAATCAAATCTCCAAAATATTTCTTCTCGCACAGACAGAGGGACGTCATTACCTAGGAATTAGATGCGCACTTCCTCGTTTTGAAAGTTGCAAATTTGGCTGTTGCAATATTGTTAATGAAGGAAAACCGGCTTTCTCTTAAAAATAACGATCGGAAGCTTCCGTCTTTTACGTGACACTAAAGTAAAGGAGACCTGCCAAAAGATTACGTAACCACTTCCTTATCTACCCCCAAAAAAAACAACAACAACAAACAAACAACACCCCCCCCCCAAAAAAAAACAACACAAAAAAGCAATAACAACAACACAGCAACAAACAAACAAACAAACAAAAAAACAAAACAAAAAAACAGAAACAGAAACAAAACAAAACGTTTCGCTTATGGCTTGAGCAAAGCTCGCAGCATCTTACTGGTAGATGAAGAGACGGTAGCGCTAGAACTATCCCACCAGAAAACTAATCCACTGAAATCAACGTAATGAATGGGTAGCTTTCATTCAAATGGTTTAGCTTCATTTGAAAATCAAAACAGGTAATTTTTTTTTACGTCAAGGTCGACACACTGAGCAATAGGTATCTTGAGAAAGACAGTCTATACCACATTCAGATAAGTCCCATAGACGTGGAAACGTGCTTTCTGTCATCAAAATGATAAAGGGCCTACTTTGAGAGAATTACCCCCCCCCCCCCCTTTCAAGAAAAAAACAACGAAACAAAAGATTTTTTAAAAATTGAACCAGAAAACAACAAAAATTAACACCCACACGCACATCCCTGAAGCCGAGGTTCAAATTTTCTATTGGGGGAAAATGTTTTCACTCATATGTTCTTGTGTGGCATTTGCATTTCAATTGGTTTACCGACTCACGATATAAATCTAGTGCACTTAGAAACCATTAAGGCTACTTATTGATGCAATCTTCGTGACTATTATATCCAAAAGATCACCGATATAGGAAATCTATTAAAACAGTTCGCAATTTCAATTTCCCCATTTTCTGTCTTTATAAGGAACAGGTATAGGTACTGACACACACTATTAAGCTGCTGAAGTTCATAATTATCTTTGAATAACCTCTCTTGCAGTTGCTTACATCTTTTCAGAAGTCCAACAGATCGCCCGGGGAGCGTCTTGTATAGACTTAGCCATTTCATTCTCTCTAAGTAAAAGGGCAGATACATTTAACATCCAGAAAGAAGCAGAACGCCCCCCATTTACTATAATCACGAGTTTTATCATTTCGGAGGTCCAACAGAGCGCACGAGATCAATATTTTGTGTGCGCTTAGCCATTTTGCTCCCTTTAAGTAAACGCGCAGATACATTTCCACCCATTTCCTATAATCACACTTTCCATTTAAGACAGAACAAAGTAAAGGAAGGCCTCAGCAAGCCAACTGAACTTTACCCAACAAATTGATATTTAACTTGGCACCTTGCCTTCTTCACTCAAGCGCAAAAACGAAAAGTGACAATCTCTCACAACGCTGGTCCATTTATACCTCAATTTGTTTTCTACGGCCCTGACTCGCAGCTTCACACTACTTTCAAAACAACTTGAATGTACTTGGTATCCAGTCTTTAAAAAAAAAGTCTTTATTGTTTTTTGCCTTTGAGTCCTGGCATCTTCTCACAAGTATTTAAGTACTGGCTGATTCAGCTATGTAGAAGTTCCTTACTCACTCAAGCGTTCTTGCAAGGTTTTTTTTTCGCGAGGGTTATAAAACTTTGTCCCTTTCGACCACTTACTAGGTGCCATTGATGAAATAACGAGTTACTTATGCTAACATGTATTTCATTAACGCTGACTTAAGCTTTAAAACAAATCTACATGTATATTGATAGTATACCATTCTGACACCGACAGAGTGTTTTTGGCTGGACTGACCCTTTTATATAAAGACTATTTTGTCCTCAATCCCATTACATTATCTTTTTATGAAAAACTTGTTCTCATGTTCTGTACTGTATTTTGCCTCCCCTAACAAACAAGAAGTTACAATATAATATAAGCAAAACAAAACAAGCGGTGTGCTTTTGACAGATAGACAAGGAGCATTTTCTTCAGCTACAATGTGATCTGATGGCAGCATCAAATATGCTCTCGTATAATACGAATACCCTAGTAGTTTATGCCCCAAGCTTGATGACTGCCAAAATGTTATAAAAAATAAAACACGTAGCATACAGCATGCAAGGTCCTTCAGTAGAATCTTAATGGAACCATCATGGAGGAACCATCAGGACAAACATTACAATATTTATTTCATGAAGGAGGAATCCACATGAGAACTGTCAGCTTTACAAAATATACTCCGCAGGGCTCCAATCACGTGCAATGCATTTCTGTGTTCTGAACAAAAATGTTGCGTCGTGTTCTCAAACCGCTGCAGTATAATAGTAAGTAGCTCTTACAATCATAAACTCCTCGTCTCGATTGCGGAGTTCCTGGGGGGGATTCTTTCACTAGAGATTTGGTCTTTGAGATTACGCCTTAGAAGAAAAGGCAAATGGCTTCTAATCTTTGAGGTGCCCAGGGTACTCTGTTAAGTGATTGAAGACACGATCCCAAAAATGTCCCTTCAGTTTAAGAACGTTTTCTGTGTGAAGGGTTGCCCCTTCCTGAATAAACTGTTGCTGACCTATTTCATCATAAACGCAGAACCCTCCACACGACGTGGGGAACTCTATGCCACCACTTTCCAAAGAGGAAATTTACTCGGTAATCCGATCCGTAAGTTTTGCATAGCAGTATGTCAAAATATTTTTTGTGAAATACTTAAAGTTTCAAAGAGATCCCCGTGCTAGAAGCATTGTATGAAGAATACAACCCCGGGGGTACAAAATGACCCTAGGGCGTACGGACTGAAAAAAATCCTCTCACTTGCTAGGATTTGGAGCCAAATCCATTGAGGCTTGAACCTCCTATGTGGACTTGATTTACTTTTTTTTTTACGCCAAAGACCGTCTATGGGTTACTCCAAGACATGGCTGATGCAGCAGTGCTCGTCTGACTAGTTCAAAGTTGTTATAGACTATGGCTTCCGAACAATAGAACATTCTTTTAAAATATGGTGCAGATCCGTGAGAAGATGGGCGGTTTATTAATTGTTTTCTTGCGGTCATCAAGTTTAGGACATAAGGTAATATCTATTGGCAGTAAAATTACGTACTGATAATGTCAAAGTATTTTGCTTATACTGACAGAGCATTTTAATAACAACGTAAGAGCTTTTGTAGTCACTTTTAAATTCTATTTTTCTGTCCTCGTTATCATCCCGACAATATCTATCTATGTATCTATCTATTACTTCCATTTGTTAACTTTGTTAGAGGAGCGTTTCTTACAGACAAATTTTCTTTTTATCACCCCCC
>NW_004797786.1:391144-392795 GCF_000002075.1 Aplysia californica
ACCCCCCCCCCCCCCCACCCCTCTCTAAAACAGGTCGGTGCATCTGACAGTTGAAATTAGATGTGACAACAGGTATCCTTCCTACGAGGTCCAAATATTTTCCTCCAAACTGCTCCTTTTCGTCAGAAAAATGACGTCACAAACAGACAACAACGTCTCCATGCGTCTTTGTCATGATATCGATATAGCGCACTGCTCCAACGCTTCAGACGTGATGGAAGAAAAAGAACCCAGTCTGGCGAGCCCGGAGGACAGTGGTCTGATCAGTCCTGAGGTAGGTCGCATCGTCGAGATCACACTGGCCGTTTTCATCAACGGCAGTCTCAGCTGCGTTGGCCTGGTCACCAACATGATAAATATGGTCGTGTTTGCCAAACACGGTTTCAGAGACAGTGTGACAATCAGTCTCATGGCTTTGGCCGTAGCGGATTTGCTGGGGCTCGCATGTATGCTGAATATGTGTGTGTGCTTTGGTCTCATGCAATTTGCCACGTTCACGGTCATAGATCCGCTGGCCTTGGTGTACGTGGCAGGGTCATGGCCACACGCCATGTTTACCAGAATGTCCACCTGGATCACAGTGTATATTTGTGTGGAACGATTTCTTTGCGTGTATGTTCCTCTCAAGGTCAGATCTTTTATCACAGCAAAAAAGACGAGCGCGTACATCTTGCTCATTTCCGGTCTGATGGTGGCTTGTTATGCTAACATCTATGCCACTTTCGGAGTAGAGTGGAGGTTTGATCCAAGGGTCAATGCCACAAGACTGATGCTTTGGGTGTCTTCAAACAGACGCGAAATGGAAAATATAAGTGGTGTCATGAACGGCTCTATTTTACCAGCAGTGTCCCTGACTATCATCATCATCTGCACATGTGCAATGGTCTCTAGTCTGAACAGCTCATCGTCCTGGAGGGAACAACATGCCGGGTTGTCACAGACCAAACACTCCCAGACAGGTTCATCACAGGACGCAGCGGCTTCTCAGAGGTCAGTAGCTGATAGTGGGAAAAACATGCCTGAGAGAAGGGTTGCGCGGATGGTCATAGTGATTGCGTTAATTTGTGTCATGTGCACTGTCCCAGAACTGACCATCAACATAGTTCGTCGATTCTTTCCAGACCTGGATGCGAACCGACGTTACCGCTACACTAACGTGATCATGTACTATGCCAAGTACACAATTCAGAACGTGAATGCTTCTGTCAATATAGCGATCTACTACCGAATGTCTTCACGTTACAGACAAACGCTCAGGAGCATGCTCTGTCTTGACAGCAACTCCGTGAGTGAAAAAAAGGGGGTTGTGAAAGCCATCAAACAGGAAAAAATTGTAAGACAGTCTTAAAGAAATCAATGCAGCTGTCAAGCTTATACTTAAGTTTTTACAGTGGCGTCGGTGGCCTAGTGGTTAGGCTACCGGGCTCGTAATCGTGAGGTTGCGGGCTCGGGGGTTCGAGCCGCGGGCCCGACGTTGTGCCCTTGGGAAAGGCACTTTACACGAATTTTCCCCTCTTCACCCATGTATTATTATTACAGCAGATGCTAGTAGTACTTCGAAATGTAAATAAACCCATTCCAATGTGAAAACCAACACCATTGGTTGTTTCTTGTCAATCTGTTTGCCTGTCTGTCTGTCTGTCTGCCCCTC
>NW_004797786.1:393968-395710 GCF_000002075.1 Aplysia californica
GTGTGTGTGTGTGTGTGTGAATGCTTCAGTTAACGAGTTCACAGGCCTGGAAACGACCTCCTGACATAAAACCCCACTTCTGTCCCATACTAAATGAACAAAAGGGATTAAATGAAAACAACATACTGAAACAGGGAGTATTCTCAGTAGCAAAATGTAAAAACTGCATGAGGGATGTGGTTTTTGACAGATGCTTCATTAGACTCAGCCTCGATTGAAACAAAATGAGATTTTGTTCTGATCACAGGGTGCTAAAAAAAACATCAACAAGAAAACGGTACAATTTTTAATAAAATATCTTGCACAAAATTTGTAATAGAATGTTGTAATTTGGAGCAGTTATAAATAATTCAAAAGGAAATTGTTTGACATAAGCTTCACAAAGAAGAAACTTATTTTCGAAAACGGAAATGGCGTTTTTAAAAACCACCTATAAATGCAAAATGCCCCAATTTAAAATACATTGTAAAGAAAGCCATGAAATGATTGGGACTTTTTTACTTTCCGTTTATTTTAAAAATCTAATCTTTTCATCCCTGTATCCTTTAAACAGTATTAATTTCTTTTCCCCTACAAAGTTTAAAGAATATTGTTTAAATTCTGGAATTCCGAGAACCAATGGTCTATATGTTGTCCTTTTGACTCGACACATTTTAACGCGTTATTTAACCATTAGAACTCAAAGCCACACTCACCGTACACCTTACAGTATAGAACTGTTTCTCGAGACAATATGAGGGGCGGAGGGGGGGGGTGAGGTTGCCATAATATACAGCATTTGTGAAGTTGATATAACCCGAAAGGTGAATATGGGCTTTGCCAAGGAACAAAATGTCATAGAAGAAATGTTCACGCTTTTCAAGGCGATCGAGGAATCATGAACACATTGCAATCCTCTGATAGCTCCGTGAACGTGAAACTAGTACAGTCGTAGACGAAGATCTGCCTTGAGATTACGGACCGTTGAGATGTAGGAAAGTCATTGCTGCAGATATTGTCTACGGACAAACATCTCATGGTGCTCATCTGCTGAATTCTGCACCCTGGTGACGTTTAAAGGGGTGCGAACGGTGTGTGTTTGACCTGAAGCGGTCGTTTTGTCTGATAATATTTAATTCTGATTCTCTACAGGCCTTAACTGATGGGCCATTTCCACCCTTGACATTAAGGCCTTCTTTAATGTCGTGGAAATGGCCCATCACCTTTAAAATTATTTCCTTACCTTACACGAAACTTACGAAATGAGTTGGTGGTGAGGAAATGTTCAATAAAAAAAAGGCTCTCTGCTCTTTACTAATCTTAACCATTATCTGCTCTTTACTAATCTTAAGCACGATCTCAGCAGGCAAAGGAAACTTGAGACAAACTATCTGCAAACTTCTGATGGCCTGTTAGATTACAGTAGTTTGCAATATGGCGCAATCGTTGGGATTTTTAGTGCTAGGCCTAATGCGAACTAGTGCACCATGATACTAAAATGGGGACATAGCTGAAAATGGGTTGTTTTTACGCGGTATGTAGAGCAAAACTATTTTGTGGATTTATCTAAAATGAATATCAGACAAATTCTTTTTGGCTTCTAAATATTGTTCACAAATTCGAAACGCAAAAACTTTAGTGGGGAGGAAAATATTAACATAAAGCTGATTTTGCAAGGTCGTGTTATGTGCTAGCACTCACTCACTCACTCACTCACTCACTCACTCACTCACTCACTCACTCACTCACTCACTCACTCACTC
>NW_004797786.1:396069-410364 GCF_000002075.1 Aplysia californica
GGGGGGAGAGCAAAAGATGTCGAAATTGTTCTCCCTTCCTTGTCCCTCTGTGTAGAGTACAAACAAGTCCATTCTTTAATGTTGTTGGACCAGCTTGCTTTGTCGTCCTTTTTTTTTGGACTGCCTTCAGCAGTGCACACAGCAAAACTGGTATAGGTTGAACGCCCCTATCAACACTCTCAGGTTAATTAAGAGGTGGGACTTCTGAATTTAACGTCCATCTCCGAAAGGACCGAACCAAGCGGGAAATTCGTGTAAAGCACATTTCCCAAGGACACAACGTCGGACCGAGCTGGGGCTCGAACCCCCAAATCCGCAATCTCTTTACTTGTAATTTTGAGAAAAACTTCAGACCATGCCCATGATATTTTGAAAACCGTCTACTGGTTGCCAGTTAGAGCGCATTGAATTAAAACTTTTGTGCACGGTTTATAAATCGTTACTTCAGTGCTCACCAAATTATCTTTCAGAACATGTATTGAAATTTACTCACCATCTCGTAATTTAAGATTTTCGAATGACCATCAGCTCTGCATGCCTAGGTCCAGAACAATGTGGATGAAAGGGCCTTTTCCTTCTGTGCTCCAAAACTTTGGAATAATTTGGATTTAGATATTAAATTGACTCTTTTGAGTAATCTTTTTTTTTTAAGTTGAAGACAATGTTTTTCAGAAAAGTATATTTATAATGCTGATACTCTATACCTGAAATGCCTGTCTTTTTGTTGTTGTTTTTGTTGTTGTTGTTGTCGTTGTTGTTGTTGGAATTTATGCATGTCGTAGTGGTACTGAGCTTTAGAGCTTTTGTGTGTGTGTGTGTGTGTGTGTGTGTGTGTGTGTGTGTGTGTGTGTGTGTGTGTGTGTGTGTGTGTGTGTGTGTGTGTGTGTGTGTTTTATAAGCGCCACCGAGGACTTTTTGTGGATTCTGGCGCGTTATTTATTATTATATTAAATAGAATATTGGGGCTATGATACACACGATGCAAAAGGGCTAAAACGGCAAATAGGCATGGGTGGCTGGTGCCTCTACAAATAAATGAATTATTATATAATGCACAGGATTTTGTTAAATAATAATAAAAGTCCACTGGTCAACATGTCGAGTTTTAAAAAAAGAAAGCACGTTTTATGTTCACAGGCTTCTCTCCCAAGTCCCACTAGTTACATTTTCCGTCAGCATGTCTCCTTTCTTGTTGCATGCATCACTGTAATGAAGGGATGTGGAGAGAGATTTGGTGCAGCTGAATGAAGAATGAATAAGACCAATAGCATTTTTAAATCTGTTCTTTTAGCACACGCTTCTTTCTTTGGTATGTATAGAGACATACACATCAAAGTACTAAACAAAAACAAAACAAAACACCCCCCCCCAAAAAAAACACACAAAAAAAAAACCCAACAACAACAGCACCCCCCCCCCCCCCCCCCGAAAAAAACCCCGCAACAAAACTGCTAACTAAACTTATGCTTTTAAATAAAATATTACAAGTTGCATCTTTCTCAAAGCAGAGACTGAGATGCTGTTAGCCTGTTGTGGCAAGGAACACTGCCATGGTGACAGGTTGTTACCTCAGAATTGCACATTTTTATCTGACATTTTGGGCCGTTTTGAGTTACTAAGACCATGAGGTCAGAAACCAAATGTGCTATCTGCTCTATCAAAATAGTAAGATTGTTCTGAGTCATTATCAAGACATCCAAAGAATTCTATTCGAAAAAGCATGACATGTTGTGAAACCCAAAACTTTTAACGTCAAATCTTTCAAAACAAGGTACTGAGCAGATAGAACGTTGCAATTCTATGATAGCGACCGGTGCTGTCCTTGTTCGTTCTTGCACTTGAGTTAAAGTGAACTGATGACGAAAACAAGCTAGCTACCAAAGAGCCAATGACTCACAAATCATAATTATTACCCGTGGCGTAGCTAGACGATCCTGTCCAATTTGTGTTCACCCACATCTCTAGCACTGGGGCTTATGTATCTAGCCTTTGCAGTATGTTATGGGTAATCTAGGACCGCCTGTGCATGTTACACATTCCAATCATCAAGACTTCATCATCATAATTTATCGAAAGCTGTCCGCCTGTGCGTGTTACACATTCCAATCATCAAGACTTCATCATCATAATTTATCGAAAGCTGTCCGTAAGATTCCACGAATAAGCGAGAAGCATGATTGTTCACCTACTACTACAACCCTTTCATATGAGTGGTGCACAGAGAGTGTTTCCACTCTCCACAAAGGAACCGCATTCGTTGTGGTGCAATGGCAAGGCTTTTCGTCTTTCCCACATAAGATATGAAAAGATGAGTAAAGCTGACAAAACGTACATACTACATCAGTTGCACCATTCAACCACAAGCAGGAATTTAATTACAAGACCTTTAGCGCTATAAAGATACTTACTCGAAAAAGCAATACACATTGATGTTATTCTGACAGTAGCTTTATACTAGATGGTAAAAAACAACAACCTTCTTTTGTATCTCTCTTTCTTTGCTTTTAGACGTACATATCAGCCGCTGCGTGATATTACAATTTGTGTGGAAAGGTGGTGTAATGGGTCGTTTAAAATGCTGTTTATCCTTTTTACTACTTGTGATCTTATACATTTCATCAATTCTGGTAAAATTATGTCCAGAGATCTTGCTGGCTTTCTTAATGGTTTTGTCAAGTTAAATATTTATTTATCTGCCACACTACAATCCCCAGCCCAGCAGCAAATACAAATTAATAGTAACACGCTTTCAATCATAGATTGGTATAAAAGGGACATATTCTTATTATCTACACAGTTTTTTTAATGTCCTGAAAAGGAACATTCTTTGATTATTTTTAATGCGCAAGAGCAGTGTAGAGATGCCAATCAAGCTTGTTACTTACTTTACTTTATCCGCCCTCTTGTACCTCTAAGTCGTCGAGGGGAGAAAGAGCTTCCTGTCTCTAGCAAGTCTGATGGCCTGGTTTGGTGGGATATTGAATGTTCTCGGGATATCCTTCCCACCCTGGACCTAGGTCTTTCTTGGTCTTCCTCTTGCTTTGTACCCTGACACTTTCCTGTAGTAGGCTTTACTAGCAAGCTGGTTAGATGCCATACGTGTGAGATGCCCAAACCACCTGATTGTTTGCCTTCGTATGTAGTGGAAGACAGGTGTTGTTCCCACCATTTCTCTGGTTTTGTTGGCGGTTCTCCTTAGACATCTCATCTCGGAGGTGGTTATCTTACGTTCAAGACTTTTGGTCAGGATCCATGTCTGGCACTGGTAGGTCAAGGTGTGGATGAAGATAGTGTTAATGAGTTTGGTCTTAGTTTCAAAGGGGATGTTAGGATGTTTGAGGAGTGGGGCAATCTGGTAGCTGACGCTGTTAGCCTTTTGTACTCTCATCTCAATTTCCCAGTTGAGACGCCCGTCTTCCGAAAAGATACTACCAAGATACTTGAACTCGTTTTCTTGCTTCAGAGGATTTCCGTCGATGGTGATGTTATGGCTGCCAGGTGTTCTGCTGACTTTCATCACCTCTATTTTGCTTTTACTGATCTTCATGTTGAGCTTTTCATATTGTGTATTCAGCCTGTCAGTGTGCTTTTGAAGTTGCTCTTCTTTTTCATGTGCCACACTTTGACCGTCCGCAAACAGCATCTCATTCAGGTCTATCGGGTTGGGGTTTGCTTCTTTTGTAATTTTGTCCATGTATATTATAAACAGTTGCGGTGATAACACACACCCTAGTCTCACTCCAGATGACACGTCTAACCAGTCAGTGAGTCCATTTGGGTGCGGACTGTGCTCATATACTGTAGGTATAGATAGCTCTGATGTTGTTCAACAGTTGTCCCCTAATGCTGTACTCTTCAAGTGTTTACCACAGTTTGTTTCTATTTACTCTAGCAAACGCTTTTTCCTGGTCTACAAACACAAGATTCAGTTCTTTGTTGTATGCAATTGTCCTTTCACTCAGTTGTCTTAGAGCGAAGATAGCGTTTGTGCACCCTCTCCCTTTTCTGAAGCCCATCTGCGCCTAATATAACTCAGTAATGGTTCCACCTTGTGCCTTGCACGCTGTTCCAAGATCTCTGCGTACATCTTGCCTGTGTGGCTCAGAAGGGAAATTCCTCGGTAGGTGTTGCAGTCTTTCTTGCTGCATTTCTTCTTCCAGATTGGCATCACAACTGCACGCTGCCAGTCTTCTGTGACTTTCCTCTCCCTCCATTCTTTTTGGAATATTGTGGTCAGCCAGATGATCGCTGTTTCTCCACATGCCAGAATGGCTTCAGTTGTAATGCCATCAATGCCTGCTGCATTGTTCCTTGGGCTATTCTGCAGTGCCTGCTGTGCCTCTGATCTTAAGATGTTTTGTTCTTCTTCTTCTGTATGTCGTGGTTGAATTGGGTCTGTGTGTTTCCGTGGCTGCTTGGATTAAGGAGTTCCCTGAAATACTCCTGCCATCTGTTTTTGATGCTGTCTTCTTCACTGCATGGGTTTCCATCTTTGTCATTGACTACTGTTGTTGGGTTGTATGGTTCGTCCCGTAGTCTCATTGCTTTGACACTTTTGTAGAACTGTCGTGGCGAGTGTTTGCACAGTTCACTTAATATTTCGCCATATTCCTTCCATGACTGTTCCTTGGAACTTCTGACTATGACTATCCTCTTGCTATGACGTCTTGCAAGTTTGTATTTCACATAGTCCTCATCTAGCTTTGATTTTACCCACGCCTTGTACAACTCCTTCTTTTCTTTGATGGCCTCCTTTACTGTGTCTGTCCACCAAGCTGTCTGCTTTACCTGCCCTCTTCCGGTGTTCTTTGTACCGCAGGCTTTGGAGTGTCTCTGTCAGCGTGGTCTTGAACACTGGCCATGTTTCTTCTGCTGTCATTTTTAAGCTGTCTACTTCTTTCAGCTTCTGTGCGACTTCTGTCTCCATTTCCTGTCGTATTTCTTTATTCTGGAGTTTTCTAAGTTGATCTGTCCGTCTGTTTCCTTCCTCTTCCTTTTCCTCGGTTTTTTTTCAATCCGCTGCTTGGTAAATAAGATAACTGGACGGTGGTCAGTGTCCAGGGCTGCATTTGGGATGGCTCTCGAGTCCGCGACTCTTCCTCTTTCTTCTACTCGTGTCAAGATGAAATATATCTGTGGTGATACATTCAGATCGTCCCATTTGTACCAAGTTTGTTTCTGATTGGGTCTGTGTTGGTAAAAGATGTTTGTTATCCACAGTCCGTATTCTGTACACAGTGCTAATAGCTGTCCCCCGTTATAGTTGCACTCACTTAGTGTTACTGTGTGGGCCAAGGTACTGGTCCCAAGGGGATCGTCTCTTGCCGACTTTTCCATTGAAACCACCCATGACAATAAGTTCTTCCCTGTCTGAGACTGTGCTTATGGTGTCTGCCATCTTCTCAAAGAATTCTTCTTTTTGTTCTTCGCTGCAGGGGTCATTGCAAGGTGCATAAGCTTGGATGAAGTTTGAGATCTTTTGTTCTCCCCTTACTAACTCTGTTTCCAACACATTCTTTGCTGTATCCGGTATAGAATAAAACCTACACCATGTGTTGCCCTAGTTGTCTCATCCCTGCAACTCCAAAATCAGGACTTAGTCCTCATGGATCTAGTTTAATTCCAGTTCCCTTCCGTCTGCAGTCTGAAATTCCCATCACCGGCATTCTCTATCTCTTCATGAAGTCAACAACTTTTGGCTCTTTGTCTTCGATTCCACAAATATTCCAAGTGCTCGTTCATTCTCGTTGTCCTTTTCTGTTTCCTAGTCGTTTTCTGTTTTGGTTCGTCCGTTGCTTTCTCCTATGATTTTCTTTAGCAATAAATAATCCGCCACGGCTGGCTAGGCCTGTCGTAGTTTCACCAGAGCCCCGTTAGCCGGACGTTGTAGGGTGACCCGAGATGGTCTTCATTGCTACCGTAGCGGACATGTGAGTAAACCCACGCCATACATCTTTCAAACCCAGCAATCCCCTACTTTGTCCGTTTCCACCTCCCGCGACGATGGACGAGGGGTTGGACTTTGGGAGGGGTCAAGCTTGTTATCAATTGTTAGTCCAAGATCTTTGTGAGGAACAACAGCAAATTAGGAGGGTGGGGGGGGGTCATCTGAAAGAGGAGAAAAGACTAACAGTTGGACCCCTCTACTGCTCAGTAAAGGTGACTGTCTTGGAAACCAGTGCCCCTTCTGCAATTTAATAAACCTTCCCCTTTTTTAATGCCAAGTTGAGTTATATTATACGCATTTGGACAGATTGATCGAAATTACCCCCCTTCGATTGATTGCTGCTACAACTTATTAGACTTCAATACTATTTATAAAAGTATATTTTTCTGTGATTTCAAAAGAAGGTTTTTAAATCTGCAGTAATTTTTGATAATTATATTTCAACTCCTTTGCTCTTGCAAAAAGCAAAATGATGAGCGTCAAGTCATAAGTGGATTTACAATCACATTTTTATACTGTCGGTGTTAACACTTGAGATATGAACATTTGAAGTTAGTGAATGATTGCGCGAGAGTATGAGCCGAATCGAATAAAAATGTTTATATATGTAAAAAATGCACCCTAAAAATTAAATAATAATAACAATAGTAACAATAATAACGATAATACATTCTTCTTTGATATAACGCAGGACCACCGAGATAGTAAACCGATTACGAACGTGCGCTACTTGAAACATTAATTTCTTTTTCTATTGCTAAGGGCAAGAGTTATCGGAATTGACAAACACATTTTAAAAATTGAAGATAATCATCTTTGTGTACCGACTGAAAGCACTTTCTCATACCGGAGGCAAGTTATTTTGCCCTCTTTAAGTAAATACTTAGGTAATTTTTTTCAATAAAAAAGTGGAAGCGGTGAAGCGGCATTTCCTGTAATTATAATCACTATCTGAGTAAATCAGGCTTATGAAGATGCCGGTTCGGAGGCTAATTGAGCCTTACCAACAGAATTCATATTTTCAAGTACACGTGTTGCCTTCCTTACTCATTCGCAAGTGCAAAGAGTATACTTAGTTGTTTTTTTTATTACTGTGTAATCATCTTCTAGGAGTCTTGTCTTACACCCAACTTTCCCTTGTTGTTTTTTTGGGGGGTTGTTTTTGTTTTGTTTTCTGTTTTTCTTTTGCTTGTTTCTTTACTTGGGGACCCTGACTTGCAATGATACAGCTTTGTCGTCATGACGCTCTGCTTTTATAGACGTTTACTTTCAAAGTCAGCCTTTGTGGTGTAGCTGTTCGACGCTTCGCCGTCGAAAAAAAAAAGACTTGTGTTCAAATCCCGAAGAACTTTTCATCGAGTTAAAAGTTCTGTCTCCCAATCCCTTTCAGCCCGGGTAAGCCCTGACAGGTGGGTTCGAGGCATTCCGCCTCCAAAATTCCAAAATGGATCAAAATAGTGTCAATTTATGTAACTTTTACCTGCAATCTTGCGTTAATTTTTGTCTTTTTGATTGATGGAGCAGGTGTTTTACGGCACTATCCACTAAATTTTGGTCATGTAAGTGCCAACAGCTTTTACTACAACAAATCTATCATCATGCCATGTTTTAGTAAGACTTTTTCGGCGCTCGCAACTGCACACGGTCATATCATCATTATGTTAAAAGGAAGGACAGACATTTATGAAATTTTTTGTAAATATGTTAAACACTCTTATTTACATTTGTGTCACGACGTGGTGAAACCAGGCGCTCGTCAATTTTCGGGCATGTGGAGCTATTGCTATCATCTGAAAGCTTATTCATTTGCCTTGCTGTCAATGAAAAAAAATTCAACTAACTTGAATAGAAGTTGAGACATAATAAACGATTAAAGAAGGTGAGGTGGCCTGGTTTCAGTGTTTAAATTAATAAGAAAATGGCCTCCATAGTTTGCTAACTTCAACAGCTTCAGAGTCCTTGAAAACAGAAAATCACATACTTCGTTGCTTTAAACAAGATTTTTTTCAGTAAAAAGTCATATGGAAATGTGTTTTCATATGAACATACAAGATGTTCAGCCAAAAAACAAAATTTTGATAAAAATCGCAAACGGATGGAAAAATACTTTTTTCCGATTTCATTATTTTGACAAGCGCCTGATTTCAACACCAAGCGTCACATTTATATTTTAAGAATTAATTTCAGTGTATGTATATACACTGACAACGATAACTATACATTTTATACCACACCCTATTAAACAATCCCATTTCTTTAATAAAACTTTTTTAATTTTTCTCGGATTATCGATGTCAAAAAGAGTTCTGCCTTCGTTACATCTACAGTATTTTGTACGTATATAGTTGAAATCGACACACTCCGTCAGGATGTACCGAACTGTAAAATATGTGTTGCACGCAACGCAAAAAGGAGCTCCCTATCCTTTGAGTAAAAGTTTGTACAATTGTGCGTGACGTGCGGGTGTCCTCAGCTTTTTTTGAGGGGGAGTGTGGAAGGGGAAGAGTATGGGAGTCCCGGATGCTGGTAGAGGAGGGGGAACAGGTTCGGGGAGTGGGTGGAGGGGTTTTGTTGGATGAAGGGCGATAGGATGGAGGTTGGTGTTGGCGAGATGAGGGAGATGGAGGTGGAAGCGATGTGATTGTTGGAAGTGATGATGGGTATGAAGATGATGATGATGAGGATGTTGGAGGTGAAGATGATGGGGGTGATGATGATGATGATGATGATGAGGGTGAAGATGGTGATGGGGGTGAGGATAATGATGGGGGTGAGGATGAAGAGGATGGCTGAGAGGGTGGTGCTGAAGAAGGGATGTGGGGGGATTGTGAATAGGGAGTGGGAGAGGTAGGAGGGGAGGAAGAGGACTCCATGTCCTCCTCCGTCTCCAGACTGGAGCATTGTTTGTTGCAGGTATTTTGCCTTTGTCTATCGGTCTGAAGGACCTTTTGGATTGGACCCTGGGACCGTCATCAAGACTTCGGAATATGTTTTTGCATATCTCGGGGTCGATCCTTTTGGATATAACGTTGCTCTTGCTTGAGCGAACGTTCCGCCGTACTGGGCCCTATGTGTTATGATGGCCATCTCCTGACACCATTTCGGACACTTACTCGAAGATGCAGAGTGACCTCCCCCCCCCCTGACGGCAATTTGGACACCAGGGATCTGCAGAGTAGGTCTCCCTAGAGTGTCCTTCCTTGCCGCAGCGAGGACTAACTGCACCACGACGACAGCGCAGCTGTGTGTGTCCGAAGGGCTGACAGTTGAAACAGCGCATCGGTTTCGGGATGTATGGTCGTACTTCTAGTTTTAAATAAGCAATGTCTAATTTTGTTGGTGGTGTAGGCGTGTTGAATGTAAGGATCTACGTGTTGGTACAGATTTCCTTGCCATCTCACCACGTTCTGATACGACGAGCATGGACAATTCCATCGACGTCCTGGACCATCTCTTCTTCCGTACAGGCACTGAACTCTCGGCTTTTGATGACACCCCTGGGTGTGTTCAGACCTCTGTGTTTATAGTGTTTTGTGAATTTCGAAGACGCCTAGTGTTGCTAGGTCCTGCTTTTCATCTTTTGGGGAGATCACCAGAAATGGTGACCACCCCAAGGACGTTCTCTTTGGCATGTCCCAGATGCTGACAAGGTCAGCATCGTCGCCCCAAAGGCCCTTCTTTCTTTTGCCCAGGCCAGGAGTTGCACCTGCTTCTCCTGTCTGGGACTTGTTGGGAATTGGAGTGGGAGAAATGTTTATTTTTAGTTCCGTGTGTTTTCGTGTTTGTTCATCTCCACGGCTCCCCACCCGCCACCGAATCCAACAGGGGGACACCGCTCGGAAGTCCATAGCTGGTGTCAGGGCTACCCTGGAGGTATACTGCCAATCGGACGGCAAGAAATCTCGCCTTCTAACCAAGATTGGCCAAAAAACCGGTTCAATGAACCGGTCATAACCGATTGAGTGCAGTAGGCCGCTACACTCGCCCGTCTAGACCGAATCCAGGGCCAAAGTGGCGTGTTGGTGAGGGAAGTCACAGCTCAGCCACCAGAATCCCCTTCTCCGGTCATACCGGTCGCACCCCACGGTCAACAAGGTGCCTCGCGCTGCCGGGATTCGGGGTCCATGTTTTGCTTGACAAGACCTTCGGTCGACAGATCAGAAAGAAAGATGAATGGAAAGAAGACACAGCAAGTACGAACAAAAGATGCCTCCCCCACGTCAGAGAGCTAGTGACGTACGAGTGGCATCCCATCAGGGGGGGGGGGGCACCCCCTGTTGATGGGACAGGGGGGTATTTTTATTCTATTCCCCGGTCAGCTCGGGGGAGGATAAGACAGGAAGGAAGAAAGACGACGGAAGACAGACGATACACCTAAGCAAATGTCGCCCATGCGCACCTGAGCGTAGATGTTCAAGGGTGACATTTCACTATTGAAGGGGCCGCACCTTCTGGTGGTGGAGCAGTGGGATACATTTTATTTTAACTAAATACGCTATTTGCTCACAGAGTTAGGCTGAAGCCTTTTTTACAGATTATTCTGATTTCGCCACGTGAATAATTGTGGTGAATATTTGTAGCCATTTTTAAATCAGACCCTTCTCCCCCCCCCCCCCCCCCCCCCCCAACCCCACCCCCGGCAAACAAAAATCTCACCAAATATTCTTTCCTGAAAATATTTCTTTTGTAACTTTCACATTTGCGAGGCAGCGTGGTGGAATCAGGCTCTCGTCAAAATAATGAAATCGAAGAAAACAGCAGTTTTCTCCCTGCCAAACAATTTTCATTAACTTTTTATTTTTTGGCTCATCACCTTTTATGTTCATTTACAAACATATTCCTTTGAGGATTTCACCGAAAACGTTGATTAAAGGCACAAAAATATCAATTTACATTTTCCATGGACTCTCCAGCTTTGGAATTTTTCCAAGCTTTGGCGACCTTTTTTTTCGCTAATATTACCTCTTAAACCATGTGACCCTCACCTCCTTCAATCCAAAATATCTCCATTTCTATTGAAGATGGATGAGTAATTTTTTCAAAAGCAAGACAAATGAACAAGCTTTAAGATGATACTAATAACTCATTATGCCCAAAAATTGACGAGAGCCTGATTCCACCACGCTGCTTCACATTTTCTTTGTCTCGCAAACCTATAACCGTTTCATGAATCACAGTTCTCCGCTTTAAATTGGCAGGTTGCAGCGTCCGAGGGTTAAGATTGAATGTGACCCTGCTATAATTTTCACGAGATCCAGAACTGTTGATCCTAAGCGCTGACTCGTGTGAGGAAGATGGAATCATTAACAGACAACGCCACCATTCGTCTTTGTCATGATATCGATATAGCGCTCTGCTCCAACGCTTCAGACGGTATGGAAGACAATGAACCCAGTCTGAATAGTCTGGAGGGCAGCGGTCTGATCAGTCCTGAGGTAGGTCGTATCGTCGAGATCACACTGGCCGTTTTCATCAACGGCAGTCTCAGCTGTGTTGGCCTGGTCACCAACATGATAAATATGGTCGTGTTTGCCAAGCATGGTTTCCGCGACAGTGTGACAATCAGTCTCATGGCTTTGGCCGTGGCGGACTTGTTGGGACTCGCATGTATGCTGAATATGTGTGTGTGCTTTGGTCTCATGGAGTTCGCAAAAGTCACGGTCATAGATCCGCTGGCCTTGGTGTATGTGGCAGGATCATAGCCACACGCCATGTTCAACAGAATGTCCACCTGGATCACAGTGTATATTTGTGTGGAACGATTTCTTTGCGTGTATGTTCCTCTCAAGGTCAGGTCTTTTATAACGCCAAAAAAGACAAGTGCGTACATCTTGATTATTTATTGTCTTATGGTAGCTTGTTTCTCTCATATCTATGCTACTTTCGGAGTGGAGTGGAGGTTTGATCCAAGGGTCAATGCCACAAGACTGATGTTTTGGGTGTCTTCAAACAGACGTGACATGGAACATATTGCTGCGGTCTTAAACGGAACTATCTTACCTATCTTGGCATTGGCTATCATCATCGTCAGCACATGCGCAATGGTGACTAGTCTAAACAATTCCTCCTCGTGGAGGGAACAGCATGCGGGGATACCACAGTCCAAACAAATGAACACAGGAGCGCCGCCCAACTCGCCAGAGAGACGGGTTGCACGAATGGTCACAGCGATCGCGGTAATTTGTATTTTGTGCACTGTCCCAGAAGTGATTATCAGCATAGTTCGTCGCTTCTTTCCGGAGTTGGACGCGAACCGACGCTACCGCTATACCAACGTGATCATGTACTATGCCAAGTATACAATTCAGAACGTGAATGCTTCTGTCAATATAGCGATCTACTACCGAATGTCTTCACGTTATAGACAAGCGCTTAGGAGCATGTTCTGTTTTGACAACGACTCCCACTCCGTTGTTGGGGAAAACAGACAATGAGAGTAAGACATTAAAAAGCATAAAATCGGGGCACAATATGGAAGAAATCAGTGAAATACTTAGATGTGAAAAAATCCCATTTCAAAAAGAAAATCCAAACCAATGCCCCCTTCTCCCCATCTCTTTCTTTCTCACTCTCTCTCTCTCTCTCTCTCTCTCTCTCTCTCTCTCTCTCTCTCTCTCTCACTCTCATTCTTTTCGTATGTGTGTGTTTGTGTGTGTGTTTGTGTGTGTGTGTGTGTGTGTGTGTGTGTGTGTGTGTGTGTGTTCGTGTATATGTGCTTACAACGGTGTTTAAATGCTTTCTCGAAGCACTCGAGTTTCTTTTTTTCTGTCGATCAACATCTGTGTGGCTCTAGTTTTCCCAAGGACTTGAGTAGATGTGGTTATCAGAAAGTCCCAAAGTGCCACAGCTTCATGTTACAGGGTATTATCTACATATTAAAAGTTGGTACAAATGAATGTTGACCAGAAAGCAATGGGTTTTTTTCATATTGCGGCTTAGATATTATCTTCAGTCATAAAAGCAATACAAAAATGAAATGCCCACTTTCTTTTGGACACCTTTTTGAACCTTGGATTGAATCATTCCTTGATTCTGACTTTGCCGGAAGTGAGCGAGGATAATGTAACTGTCAGATCCAAGACCAAGATTTGCTCTCATATTTTGTTTGGGAAAGGCCTGTATTAAAACATCACTATAACATTTATGGATTTTTAAAATGCAAGGAAATTGAAAGAGACAATGTGTTTTGCCATAATTGTATTTAGATTACATTATTATATGGTCGCTTTTAAGCACAATGTGGCTATCCCGAAAAATGCTGTTCTGAGAAAATCGAAGGTAAAGTTTTTGGACCCATGTTCAGTTTCTTTAAAACATAAGGAGAGTTTTCCCTATAACCAAACAAATATACACACCAATGGAACCAAACTTCTCCTACACCAAGGGCAATGCCCACTTTTGGTGTAGATCAAGATTTCTGGAAACCCCCGAAAATCTGGGTTAGCCCTCTCGTCCATAAAAGCGACCATATAATACGTATGATTGGTATTGTTGGATTGCATTTTGCGTGCATTGACATTCATTTTTATTTCTGGTGTTTCAATGAAAGTCTACATGTAATTTGTGCGCAAATAAACAGAACCAGAAATGTATAATTTTGTTTTAATTATAAATGCTCAGATAGGAAAACTATGGCAAGCCCCCAATATAAAATATATTTACCAAATATAAAATACAACGACAACAACAAACTAAAGCTTACGTTAGTAATCGTACAGAGTCGTTATTGACATACGGCAGACTCAGCCTTTATTGGAACGATAGGTTTTTTAAAATTATATTGTTATGGGTACAGTAAGGTTTTTTAAAAAGTTTAGTACGGAGTTTTACGGCGCTCGCAACTGCATAAGGTCGTATGAGCGCACGGTACGTTTGATGTCCTCTACCAGTGACTCTTTTTAAAAAGAGGGAACCTACTTTTTAAAGTCCGTCCGTATTACAACAGAACAAGTTTCGGAGCCTCTGGGCTATAGGGCAAGAGTCTCAACCAGTAAGTCAATCTTGACGCCAGGCGATGAGTTCCGATATTAACCGATGTGAACGTCCAAATCCACAAAGAAGTAATAAAGTTAAGTTGGATGTTCCCATTTCACTTCTTTATTGAATCCCCTCCATCCCTGAAAAAAGCAACAACAACAGCAACAGCAACAATATAAACAACAACAACAACAAACAAACAAACAACAACAACAACAGACTGCCTCACCCGCTACCCAAGAGAGTCGGTGGCCCTGGCGAAGAGCACGCTATTCGGGGCTCCAAACGTTTCGAAAGGATAGGCTACCACACACACACATACACACTCACACACACAACAACAACAACAACAACAACAACAACAACAACAA
>NW_004797786.1:411737-413711 GCF_000002075.1 Aplysia californica
GGAGAGAGAGAGAGAGAGAGAGAGAGAGAGAGAGAGAGAGAGAGAGAGAGAGTTGGGGGAGATCGTGTATGCTTAATTTTTAAATTATTTCTTTTGTGTGAAATTTTTTTAACATGATGTGTCATTTCTAAGATGGGGTTTTCGGCTCAGCAGTTTGTGAGAAAATAGGAACAGAGAGGGAACTAAAGAAAGCAGCATAGAATCAGAACCGTATACACATCTGAGCCTTGATGTTAGCTTTTTTTTCAACAGGCATTCACGTTGAACCGTCTGGTTTTCGTTTACTGCCTGTTGCAATATTTTTCTTCTAGGGTCAAAATGTCTCGGGTGGCCGGGGCAAATGGGCTGTGCCTTTAAGTGTAACTGACAACCATTAACTATAGTCTACTAAGGTGAAGCAATGCGGGAATTGAATTCGAATCTTATGAAGTTATAGTTTCTAGCCCTTACCTTGCATCTCCTGGGCCTTGGCCGCTAGACCATCCAGAAGATGAAGGGCAGAGTCCATCTTGCTGGCATCAAAGTCCATCGGATCTGAGGAAGTACATCGAGGGTCAAGGTAAATGAAATTGTGTGTGACGTATGAGGTTGGGGGTGGGGGGGGGGGTGTTTAAAAGTTCTTGATATTAGAATTGAAGGTGGACTGACCACCAGAATGAAAATTATAAATGGAGACTAGAACGAATGGAACAAGACCGATAGGTAAATAGAATAATTCCTTGTCATCTTTAGCTACTCGTATTTCGAGGCCTTCTTTTTTCATTTGAAAGCGAACTGTACTCCCTGAATGCACCTTCTTAAAAAAGAATTGAATTGACCAGACATCTTAAATAGTACCTCTATCTTTGTAATGTGATGTACTATCCTGCGTCACCAGTGTTGAGGCTTAACAAGCATATTTTCCGAATGCTTGAAATGGTGCCATGGGGCGTAAAACATTTATGGTTGAGTTATCAATAACTCGAGGCCTGCCGTTGTTAACTAGTAACTAAAACGGTTTAGATTGAACGGGCTATTAATAGCAAAGTAGAGAGGAAGGAAAATCGGATAGTTATCCTTAATACACAAGTAAGCAAGCAAATATGCGTTCGGGGAAATTGTTACAGAAACAGTTGGTACTTACCATCAAACAAAGCCGAAACAGAGGTAGCTCCGTTGAACTTGTTTGCCACATCATCAATGACCTCTCTTACCTTTTCGGGGTCCACTGAAACACAGAAAATATAAACGAAAGAAAATAATATATATTAATATTGACTAATATTGGCGCAAATCGTATCGGTTTCGATTCCAAAAAATGTTTTTAATTAAAATTAAATGAAGGACAACAGAGCTTTGTTTATATCTTTAAGGGTTATCAAGATTCTAATTTTGTGTACTTATGATAATAATAAATGATCTCAGCCAAGTGCCGAACTTTAATCCAACTTAACAGTCCTTCGCTTTTTACGCAGAACTCACGTGGAGAGACTCTCAGGTTAGCTCCATCTGCTCCCAGAGCCACTGAGTAACCACTATTTTGCTAGCTTAGGGTTTACTTTTTTTAAATTCAGGCTTTAAAAAAATAACAACTGGGACACCATCAGTTTATTGTTTAGGATCAAAATCCGAATCTAGAAGTGCATAAAGAATATCTTACAAGCCTAGTAAGCTTTAAAATTACGTAAAATAGTACATGTATAAGTAACGGGACTGAATTAGGGGGTTTAATTCTCTCTACGAAGACACAAATCTGTTTTAAAGGTTGGCAAACACCATAAAAATAAAAAGTATACATCGAGTTCCCACAGATTTTCAGGCCTGTCGATCTGTCTGATAATCTACACTGTTTTTGTTCGTCGTTCTTACGCTCACCGTTGTTTGGGAAGAAGTTGCCCGAAAGACTGCCTTGTTCGTAAACGAAGTGAGTTCACTTCTCCAGGGGGCGATAATATTTCTCTCATTTTCTTTTTCTTCCGATGGAACTAACCGACC
>NW_004797786.1:414293-418796 GCF_000002075.1 Aplysia californica
TATAGATAGATAGATAGATAGATAGATAGATAGATAGATAGATAGATAGATAGATAGATAGATAGATAGATAGATAGATAGATAGATAGATAGATAGAGGGATAGATAGATAGGCCAATTCATGGGGTGCTTTTTTAAGATCAGACATGACGAACGAAAAACGAAGAAATACAGAAATACAAAGGCTTATTTGAGATAACAAAACGTCACAATTCGCTCTTGGTAAACAAACAATTATCCAGGAACATCGACACTGTGTAGTCTGAAAAGTTAATTGCAGGAAGCCCTTAGAAATAAAGTTTATTCTTGTTCACTTAAGTTTGATACGCGCTCGTTAGCCAGTCCAGATTTTCAATAATTGATTGAGGGTAATCTTTTAAACCTCTTTCAGATCCTTAAAGAGCAGGTTGCTTCAACTCTGCTACTCTAGGTAAATACTGATAAGGTGGGAAATAGCATCATAGCAGACAGACACAAGAATCGAACTCTTGTCGTTTGTGAGCAATCGACTGAAATGAGAGTAACCTTAGCACTGCAAACCTCTATGCCCTGTAATTCTTCAACACCTAAGGTGTGCGGTTGCGAATTTTTGTGGTGACCAATTAATCAGCCTTTAATACCTTTCTTGGCTTTCTCCAGCAACTCTTGGATAGAGCTGACGAGTGACGACACATCCGGTCCTTCTGCGTCACGGCGTGACGCCACAATGGGACCTCCCCAGCCTCCACCACGATTGTGCATGGCGATGGCACGGACCATCTGAGGTGAATGAAAACGGTAGCAAACGTTACTGCTGAAAGATTTTGTAGAAGCAATTATGAAAACAAGTTCTGACAGTGCATTTGTTGTTGAAATCATAAAGTTATCTTAGCAGAAATGCGCGCTAATGTTATGGCACACGGTCTCTTCCATGACTCCAGTCTATAGGGATATATTCAACAAAAACTGAGAAAAATTAAATAATTCTCTCTCGCATCAAAGCCTCAAGTTTGAAAGAAAAACAACAACAAACAAACAAACATACAAACAAACAAGCAAATAAACAAATAAACGAACGAACGAACAAACAAACTAACAAAAAGTTCAGAATCTTAGATGAAACTTCAAAAACTTAAGGCAGAATTCCGAGACTCGTATATAGTCATTAATTAAAGAAACTATCAAACTCTACGCTTTCTCTTTTCTTCATTTTCTTTCATTTCGTTGCAAGAGAACAATGCCTTTATAAAATGTCGAGAGAGGGCAGTATTGCATACAGACGTAAGTCATTTTGGCGGCCTTTGAGATACGTCTGTATGCAATACTGCACGCGTAAAGGAAATCGTTCTTTGATACTATATTTGGAATTTTCTCTCCCCTTCCCGGCTCTCCCATGTTCACTATTTTATGTGCTTTTTGAATGGCTCATTGTGTATGTTCGTCAATTAATGTATCAGACCATGTGTTTAGTAGTGAGGGGAGAACTTACAGAATGAGAGACAGAGTGAAAAAAGAGAGGCGGCAGGAGAGAGAGAGAGAGAGAGAGAGAGAGAGAGAGAGAGAGAGAGAGAGAGAGAGAGAGAGAGAGACAGACAGACAGACAGACAGACAGACAGACAGACAGACAGACAGACAGACAGACAGATAGACCGAACAGACAGACAGACAGTCAGAGAGAGAGAGAGCGAGCGAGAGAGAGAGAGAGAGAGAGAGAGAGAGAGAGAGAGAGAGAGAGAGAGAGAGAGAGAGAGAGAGAGATCATCGATTTAAAAAAACCCTCCCTCTTATCTTACCGGGAAGACGCTGTGGCCCAACGCTATGCAGCACACAAGAATGTTCAGGAACTTCATCATCGCTCTGGTGGAGGTTTCAAAAAGAAGGAATCTTTGATAGCTGTAGATGTCTAGAGTTTAGATGAGTAAATTTCTACAGCTGGAGACAAAACTTCTGCTTGATGTGGTTCTGACTGCACTCGGTATTTGAGCCTATTTTTATAGCCGCTGAGGTGTGATTCATTTATGCTCTCAATGAGTTGTGCCGCCTCTGTGGTGTTTCTCCCGCCATTACAAATTGTTTGAGAAGTACGAAAGCTATTTATTCAACACCTCAGTTGTTCCTTGTTCGGCGAAACAACGAGGACGTTGTGGAAAAGCAAATAGATGTAGATTCTAGTCATCTCTGGTTTGATTTGAGCATCGAATGTTTAGTACCTTTTGAGGTTGCTTTTTTTCTTTACAGTATGACCTCTATATTCAAAGGATCAATACGATGATGGATCGTTTGGCTCAGTGACAAGAATAGAGAAGGAAAAAGAATGAACGAATATCGAGATGACACATAATAATGTTGTTGTTTTTGTTGTTGTTATTATTATTGTTGTTGTTATTAATCTAAAAACAAAAATGACTTTCGATGATATTCGAATGAATAAAAAGATTTGATCTCTCTTAAAGTACTGGGCAAAACATTCGAGATTTTGGGGCCATAGTATACTTCATGTCTTTTTGACCATTGTTTTAAGTTTCACAGATGACAAAAGTTTACTTTTTTGTCAGCTGAATACCTTCAACTGCGAGCTAAAATGTTCAGTTTCAACAAATTAGATAAACATGGTGCCGTATTATCATTCAAGCGTTTGTGACAGAGAGTGACTAACTTGTTCATAATTCTCTTCTTACCAGGAAGCCAGCGCAGTGGCTGTCGAAGAGGTGTAGCAGAGTCTCACTTTCTTTTCTATAATACTAAACCAGCTACATCACTTTGAACAGTGTGAGGTCTTTTCACTTTTGGCCAAATATGTTCCTGATTGCTAAGAATATCAATAATTAAGTTTTGATAAAACTAAACTTCATGTATTTATGAGTAAAGCAGTTTGCTTGGTATGTATTTTGCGGATTTGTCTTATTTCTTGAAACGTGCAGCTGAACAAAACAAGACCGTAGACTCTGAACCCTCGGAAGGGGGGGGGGGGCATACACGAGATCATGATTCTATGACTGAATTGTAATTGTGCCCTTTATTGAGAACAGACTGGTATCGATTTGATTGGTAAGAACAAAAACCAGCTATGGGAAGTCACAGCTATAAAAAAAACAACAAATAAACAAAACAAATCAAAACAAAACGACAACAACAAAAAAACATTTCAAAAAATTTCAATAGAATTAGATTGTCAAATGTATCATCATCATCATCATCATCATCATCATCATCAATATCATCATCATCATCATCATCATCATCATCAATATCATCATCATCATCATCATCTCTGAGCAATAAAACTTTTTTTCGCTTTTCCAATGTGTCTCGTTTCAGTAGCAGATTAGCAGTTTTGAATCAGAAGCATGGGCTCCGGCCTTTCAAATGACAAAAGGTGGCGGGCTTTTAATGTGTACGCTCGTATCAATTCGTTTCAATGTTACTCAGTGTTGTAATACAAGGTCGCTTTGACTGCGGGTTTTTAAACACGTACACATTAACCCCTTCACTGCTAGGCCCGAGAATTGGGTGATAAGGCAAATCTTCGACAAAAAGCGTATTTCAGCGTTCCATAAATCTTAATTTATAGAGGAAAAAGTAATTCATAGTATGCTACTTTTTAGTTTGATTTTAGATTTTTGGTAGATCTATCGTCATGGGTGGTTGGCTGATGCTCTGGTGTGGTTTGCTCCTTCTTTCCTATTAAAACAACTATCGTCTTTATCTCTCCTCCTTTTTTATGTTTGTTACTCTCTTGTAACACCTCTAATGATCTTATTGTGTTGCAAGCGCCGTAAAACTATTACTAAGACTGAAACATCTGTTGTTGTTATCCCCTCTCCACTGACAGCTTAAAATAACCGTCGACAATTTTAACCCCACAACGTAAAAGGACAGTGAGCTGATCTCGCAGAGACGATCTTCGTGTAGACAAAACTCCCCCCTTGCCGACTCTCAAACTGTGTTTTGGTTGTGGTTGTTGTTGTTTTGTTTTGTTATTTTTCCGCTCAGCCACTCGAACTTGCTTGGTGGAGTCAAGGAAACCTAATTACCGACCTTCAGTGATTTTGAAAAAAAAACAACAACCCATCTTTATATGCAGAAATAAGGCCAACAAAAACAATAGCAGACCAGATGCTTACATATTATTGCTTAGTTTGTCTTCTTTTAACTTGTGCTTGGATTTCGTCGCAAAAAGTAGTCAATTGGAATTATCCTACAGTGATTACACTTGAAGTATGCAAATAAACAAACCCGTTAAAATGAACAAATTTGTTTATTTTTAAAATTATATTAAATTTATTCAAACTTAAGCCTTTGCACCAGCAAAACTTTATGATTAGTTTTAGTGCTCCTTGTGGGCACGGCAGTGGTAGTACCATAGCCAATGACGTTTTAACTGAGGCGTCGGTACTGCCAACTGTGGGCAATGAGGGAGTTAATGATGGGAGGGGGTGGATGGGGTGAGGGGAGGGGTTGGATGGGGTGAGGGTAAGGTTTGGGGTAGGGAGTAGGAGGAGGAATGGGAGACGGGAAGGGGTG
>NW_004797786.1:420887-422591 GCF_000002075.1 Aplysia californica
GTCATGTTTATACCTGGGATGTTATACCCGTCATATTTATACTTATTCATGTTTATACCTGGGATGTTATACCCGTCATATGTATACTTTGTCATGTTTATACCTGGGATGTTATACCCGTCATATTTATACTTTGTCATGTTTATACCTGGGATGTTATACCCGTCATATTTATACTTTGTCATGTTTATACTTATAAAGTACAGTACATGTTGTGTTCACACTTTGAATATTACCCAAAATGTTGATACCTTGCATGTTACGCCTTATGTTTATACTTTATACATAACAGGTCAAGTTTATACGTTGAACGTTACCCGCCACATTTATACTTTGTATTTTAAACGCCATGCTTATACTTTACAAGTTACACTTTGCATCTTAAATGTAAGGTCGATTACCGTGTGGGAATGCTTTTTTAGTGTCGAATCCAAGATAGTACATAACAAGATGGTCCACTCAGCCAAAAAAGTGTCCGCCTGAAGTCCGCTCTTTGCTTCAGATGGCGCTGCAGTCTGTTTTGAAGCTCTCTTTCGTTTCTCCAAAAGAAGAATAGGAATAGCACCTCCTTGCGTGCTCACATCGACTGCTGCTCATCAGCTGTTTGGGTTCGTTCAATGCGGAGTTTTAGGTTTTATATTTTAATGACCTCTCGCCTTTCATTCTAAAGTCATATTAAACGAAAGGAAACATTCACCCCTTCCTCCGGAACAGGTTTTTAGCCAGCGTAACCATTTTAAAAAAGCGTTGTTCCGAAATTTGAATTCTTATTTATTCAAAAACTTGTAAGTTTCACTTTGATTTTTTTTTTTTTACACAAGTAGGGTAACTGTTCGCAAAGTGTGCGCATTGAGGAAACTTTTTTAATTGCTCAAAGAGAGGAGTGGACCCTCTTGTTATGTAGACTCTTTGGTCGAATCTCTCCGTTTGTCTGCAGGGATGTAGTGTCTCATAATCAGTACGGATTGACTTACTACTGTACTACAATGTCGTGTTTATCCTGTGTATGTTACACGTCATGTTTATACTTCGCATATTACAAGTCATATTCGAAATATTGGTACTCTATAATATAGTACACGAGAGTCGCACTATATTTGCGATCCACGCCGTGGATGATTATGGAACATACATTCAGCATAATAATAATATTGTGCTTTTGTCACAATTAACCTTGTTTCCAACATGTCATGCATCAAGCGCATAATATAAGCCATACTTTATGTATCACGTATATATGTATGTCAATACATCCTTTCATACGATTTACTTAGCTTTTCACTTTAAGTGTTCCATCTAAGGTCTGGCCCTCGTTCTCTGCTGCAGCCCAGTATTATGGTTTCACATACGTGTCGTGTTAGACGCGATTGATATTTGAACAGCAAACAACACGAGTTAAAGCCGGTTTTGTCGGCCCCTACATGGGATATTTGTTTTTGTCTTTGTATGTCAAAATTATCATGTCTAACATTTCGTTGTGCTTTAAGAAAGATGTAATCATTTGGATAATACAACCTCTAATAACATATTGACAATCTCATCACTTAGAAGAGGCCCCATGCGATTTTTCGGCTTACTTTTGCTAAATTTTAGGGATAAAGATTACCACATATTTTAAGATTTCTGTTCACTCTATGGGAGGAGTTGGGAATGGGGGTTATGTCTTGCCCCACCCTCCCAGTGACAATCTGTGGGTGGGTTGGG
>NW_004797786.1:423396-427809 GCF_000002075.1 Aplysia californica
TGATGATGATGATGATGATGATGATGATGATGATGATGATGATGATGATGATGGTGGTGGTGATGATGAAGGGTTTCTATTGTTGCTGAGTTCATAAACAGCAAAAGCATTTACAAAGAGATGTGAGAAATCTTACACTGAAATTTAATCCGGTGGCAAAACGACACACTTAAACATCCAGAGATCCTTTTTGGCACGGGCGTAGAGAAATGCGTTTTCAACCACCATGAGCTGAAGGGTATAATCTCGCAGACATCACATTCTGCATTTTAGATGTATTCTCCACAATCAGTAGTTGTATTTTATTATGAGGGTCATTCTATTCATGGTGAAATGATTCATATAAATCCAAATTTTACTCTCAGACCTTCCTTTACAAACATTATAGATTACATATTCCTTAATTGAACTAGGTTTAGTGAAAAGAAAAGAAAAGAACATGAAAGTTATCTTTGTTTCGGTGACCTCAAAGTGGTTGACTTGTTCAGTCTTTGTGTCTCCATTTATTTCACTTTAAGCTTATTGGATATTCATACATTACATTTGAACGGAGGAAACTGGCAAAATTACCCATAAAACATCCGATTATCTAGAAAAGATATTTATTATGTGCCGAAGCAGGGGTTTGCACAGCTGCTCTGTCGATTCTACCGGTGTCTATTTTAACTTTAAATTTAAGTCTCGAAACGTCGTCATTCCATTACGTAAAGAATCATCTGATCATTATCTTGTAGTTTGTATGAAAACGCTCAACTTTGACAACGGGGTGAGATGAATATTCTAACATGTTTTAATGTGTCCACTTTCGTTTTCATCATAATGAGAATGGTCGATTTTTGGAAGAACAAAATACTTTTGAAGTAAATGCCCCATGGATCAATGTTTTTGGGTATCACATATACGAGTCAAACTTTAAATGTGTATGCTTTTCTAATAATAACTGTTCAAACTTCTGAAAACTATGAGCGAGAGACATCAAAACAACTCTTCTTCAAATGAAAATTAGAAAAACTATATTATTTTATTTCACAAAGGAGATATGCTTACTGAACGTATTTTATGCCTCCTGTCTTGTACACAGCTACACGGACAATATATCGAGTTTATAAAGACAGTATTTCATTCACCATTTCTGTGTTTTCAATAATGGATGCAACTGGTTCTAGAAATAACATTGAAATGTTATTTTGCTTGTCTTACTTTTTTTTTTACAAAATGATTACCTGGCTACTTGGTTGAAGAATAGGTATCATCGCAGGTGGTACAATGCCATAGTAGCTCCTCCCTCATCTCGAGGATCCACGAAAGGTGTTTTCATATATATTTGCCGTCATTATCATGTACGAGTCAACTAACGTTTCAACAACATACACTATCATGATTTAGAAACCATTTGCCTGCTTGCTCTGGAATTTGATGATCATATGCACAGATTAAGTATGTATGCATAAATAAAGATTCGAGAAAACTGATCGACATTAATTTCATAACCTCCATGAGGTCCCCACATTTTGGCAAAGGCTCTTAAGCGGACTAGGCTCTCATGTATACAAATAAAGCTAACTCGAAACTTTTTTCAACCTAAAGGCTCGGAAACCGAATGTGATGGGATCGTTCTGATAATACTACATGTAAATAACAAAATTTAAAAGACAAAATAAAGTGCTCTCTGGATCATCTGTAGTTGTGCAGCTAATAGTATTAGGCATCTATTTATGTTATTTCGTGCCTTTTTCACCTATGACATAGCGCAGAACTTGGACCCATGATCCTTTTGCCAAGGGACTTTCTCTGCTGAGATTCATGCAAGCGACCAAGATTCAATTCCCTTCCAAACAGATGAATCGTTTGTGGATGGACGGAAAAGGAAACAGTCCTGTCATTATACGGTGAGGATTTCAAGGTAAAAAGAGAGAGGATTTTTACCATCTTTTTTTTTCATTTACAGTAGTCCGACTGTGGCTGATATCATGTCACTTATTACCATTATGAATTTTTACTTTTTACAACCCCAGTTGATAAATGCCGTTGGCGAGCAGAAACTAAGGATCGGATCCTTACGCACAAGGCTCCATCACAACAGTGCTGCTCGCCACAAAAGCAAGGGCCACAATTTTATGCATAACATACAAGAGCAAGGAATCCAAGTCTTGCCTCATCCAGCCTACAGTCCTGACGTAGCTCCATGTGACTACTTGTTGCTTCCTATTCTGCAAGAAAAGCTTGCTGAACGAAAAATTGAATGCATTCAGTACCTAACGAAACATGTCAATTCAGATCTGCGAAACATGCCAGACGCTGACTATCGCTGTGACTTTCAGAATTGGCTGAAGAGGCTGAAATACTGTACACAAAATAGAGGCAAATACTAATATATTGAGGGACTGAATTTTTTTTGCCTACAGTATGAAGTTTTTCAGAATTTTACAACTTTCATAACTTTTTTTCAAATATTCACGCTCGTATTTGGAAACCTTCAGGGAAATATTGGGATGAGTTATTCCCTGACTGAGTTATTATTAGCGGAAGTGAGCGGTGATATTCCAACTGCCAGATTAGCCTGATGCAGTAATAATGATAATAGACAATGAAGCGTATACTTCTTGCGTGTTAAGTGAACATTTGCGCTATCAAAGGCTATCTTATCGTCGTCGTCTTCTTCTTCTTCTTCCTCTTCTTCTTCTTCTTCTTCTTCTTCTTCTTCTTCTTCTTCTTCTTCTTCTTCTAATTTGCTAAAGCCTGTATTGAAACATCACTATGTCTATATATCGTTAAACATCAAGAATTTCCAAGGAAATATGCGTTTGCCATACCTGTACAATATTAAAATTACCTTGTTACATTATAATGCTTACGTGGTATTGGTATACTGCTTTTGTCCACATATACAATCATTGTCATAGGGCATGTTTCAATGACGGCCTACCTGTTATTCGTACGAAAATTTTTAAAAAAGCAAATGCATAATTTTGTTTAAATTAAGAATTCACAGACTAGGATAACGAATGCAAGCCCAGATCCATCCCTTGTAATCAAAGACTAAAATAAGAATAACAAAAACAGAAAACCAAACTTTTAAAAATCCCAAATCAAATCAAAACAATAAACAAATTTGCAATCACACAAAGGGAGTCGTTAGTGATATCAGACTCGCCTCGATTGGAATGACGCAGACTTTTTAAAAAGTTAATGTTGTCGGTACTACACCGCTGACGTACTTTTCAATCAGATTTTTTTATTTATAGACCAAGCTTATTTTTCAAAGATCCGTTCGCAATACAGCTGAATGCAATTCTGGAGCTTTAAATATTTAAAGGAATAGATCCCGATATTCTCATGGGCACCGTTAACTCAGGGCGAAGGGCTCATAATACTACGTTTCTTTTTACATCAGGAGATGACCGCCGATATCAGCGGATGAGAAAACCCATCCTCTCAGAGAAGAGACAACCCCGGGGGCAATGCCACTGACTGTAGTGTCTTTAGGCCATCCCCAAAGGGGACACATTTCTCGTTCAAGCACAGTAGAATTGTAAAGGAGCTGAATCATCATGTCACGCTCATAACTGTGCCTGATCTGCAACAGGGAACTGCTGCTTTTTCTTTCCTAATCCTTACTATTGTCATTTCTTCTACTTCTTTTGTATGTTTGTCACACTCTTGTGACCTGCTATTTCCGGGATGCTTTGAAAGTCGATGCAGACCTTGTACTGTTGAAGCTAGAGAGGTGAGCAGAGTAAGTCTGATTCCCTGTAAGGACTTCTCTGTTGACACCCACCCCTTGGCGCTCATATGGCCTTATGCAGTTGTGAGCGCCGTAAAACCCTCTACAAATAAAATATAAAAAAGAGAGAAGAGACATACATGAGTTGGTCGTTCACATTTTCCTTCCTTATTGAACTTATAACCCCCATCCACCCCACCCCGACAATAACAACTACAAAAAGAAGCAAACAAAATGAACAAACACAGAAGGTTACAACGATATCAGATGTTTCAAGATCCCCCATTTAAAGTTGTTTCTCTTGAAATGAGATGACACGCAACAAACACAATGTGCATCTTATTGTTGTTGTCTGTCCATTATTTTAAATGCCACGTAACAAAACAAAGCTCATAAAGGAACAAAAGATAACATGTGATTTTGTATGTAGGCTTTTAAAAGCCAGGGAAAGTTTAATATCTGAAAAAGGAACAGTGGTCTCTCGGGAGTTTTGAGAACTGACACCAAAAAGCCACGAGCCTGGGAATAGCGCGATGTAGAAAGTAAAGGTCCGTGTGACTGTAGGGGTCTGGTGATCGTCTTGAAAGCTTTTGTTGAGCAGAGGCATTCTTAGCGCCTTTTCCAACTATAAGACACACCTACGTTGTAACCGCCATTTTGGTTGTAGCCACCATATACCCTTCCTTTGC
>NW_004797786.1:428701-429779 GCF_000002075.1 Aplysia californica
TAAGACAAAAGTTGTATTTATAACACGTGTAGACATTTACAGCAGACATGTTAGCATTCTGAATTAATCGCAACTTTCTGGGAAGCACACAGTGTAAGCTGCTATTTTATATGCGCTAAAGCACTAACATACTGACAAGATCCTTCGATATCTATGGCGCTGTGCCCATTCACACCTTGGTGAAGTGAGGAAAATTAGAGCAAAGTGCCTTTCCTTTGGACGCGCACAACGTCGAGCTTGAGGCTCGAACCCCCGAACCCGCAACCTCACGTTAACTAGTCCGGTAGCATAACCACTTTGACAAACTTTGACGGCACAAGAAGTTTCCATCTGATTTCAAATGATGTTGCTATTGTTAATAAGAAGTAATCGATAGCTCACTGCAGTCATACAAACCCAGAATCGGCCCCCAAAGACCTTTTTGTCTCGAAAGTTTTTTTTCGTCATCGCCAACTGGTCTCTCCCAGGCTTACGTACTAATTACCTCTCTTTCTCGATTCCTCACGTTTCTCATCTGCTTGTGGAGCCCCAAAGATCAAGACAAAATCCTCTGCAGGGGAAGAAAAGAGGACAAAATAAGTTAAAGACAAACTTCTTTTTTGCACTGCTTAATACAGAGAAAAACTATGACTAAAAGAACAGCAGCAACAACAAAAGCAGCAATAATAGCAGCAATTGCATACAATGACGGGTAAACTATGCTGAGCCCATTATGTAGGTCAAATCACAACCGGGCTCATTCAACAACCTGGGATACTCTGCACAAAAACATCCCTGCACTCCAGTTGACCTACACTTAAAAGCCCTGGGCACAATTTAACTGAACCACTGATATGCAGCTCTTCAAGGCATCGAGATAGTAAAAAAAAACAAAAATAAAAACACTAAAGAAAAACTCAACTACAAAGAAACCACATGCATATGGAATCTGGGCTCACCTCAAACCTTTTCTGCCCTTGATACTGATGAGCCCCATTTCAAGGAACTTCAGTTTACTACTTAATCTCTGAGGCCGCTGTCCAACTCTTCCTCCCCCTCTTACCCATCCCTCCCTCAAAATTAAAATCCACATACCCCC
>NW_004797786.1:431056-437268 GCF_000002075.1 Aplysia californica
GAGAGACGGACAGACAGACAGACAGAGAGACACAGAGAGACAGACAGACAGACAGACAGACAGACATAGAGAGAGAGAGACAGAGAGAGAGAGAGAGACCATAGAACATTCCGAAACATTCTCAGCTTCCCGGGAAGTATACAGTGAACTTCCATTGAGAGTATTAACCCCTATCCTACAAGGCTCCCTGTCATGTTGTCCCGTTTTCTACAATATTGGGCAGAACAAATCAATTTAAAACAAAAGCAATGCCATAAGTCATCCTTTTTATGTTCTTAAAAGTTGTGACTTTCGTCAAATAAAGTCTGAGGAAGATTATAGTGAGCACAAATGTGCGTACGTGCAGTATAAAAATTCTATAACTTTACTTGAAACCAAAATACCATGATGTCCAGAGCTCTCATCCCTCTATACCCCACGTGGTATATTTGGTTAGGGTCTACATCTTGCGAGTGAAACATTTGAATTAGATTACCGTTAGTTATATCAGCGACATTTTCTTCCTATTACGACGTATTTTCATTCAGTATGGGTTTGCTTTCAAAGGCTTTATTAAATCAAAGGGTTGCAATCCACTCTTCTAAAACCATAGTTTCTAGCCTTTACCTTGTATCTCTTGAGCCTTGGCCGCTAGGCCATCCAGAAGATGAAGAGCAGAGTCCATCTTGCTGGCATCAAAGTCCATCGGGTCTGAGGATATAAATCGAGGTTGAAAACCAATAAATTGTATGTCAGATATGGGGGAGGGGTCGGCGGGGAAGTGCTTGACAGTAGAACTGAAGGCGGTCTGACCACCAGAATAGCAACAAACGGAGACTAGAATGAAAGCAGGGAGAACCTTGGGAAAAACGAAAAATTCCGTGTCACCTTTAGCTATTTCATTCAAGGCTTTATCTTTCATTTTGAGGGCGACTGGTAATCCCCGAGTGAGCACGATTGTGCACCATTTGCTAAAAAGAATTGATGGTTTGACATTTTAAAGAGTATCTCTATCGTTCTAATGGAATGTAATATCCTGCATGACCAGTGTTGGTGCTTGTGAGGAAAGTCGCAGACTAGCCAGTTTCGTGAAACCTGGAAATGGTACGGGGTGGGAGGGAGGGGGTACATAGTCTTGTTATCTAGTTACTAAAACGGATAAGATTTAGCGACATACTATTAACACATTGGGAGGAAGGAAAATCAGATAATCATTAGTGCACAAGCAAGTAACAAACAACCATGCTTTATGGAGCTTTGACACCCCCTCCCCATAAAAGTATACATTCATACAGAAACATAGTTTGCGCTTGCACTTACTGTCAAAGAGCGCTGAGACAGAAGTAGCTCCGTTGAACGTGTTTGCCACGTCATCAATAATCTGTCTTACTTTTTCGGGGTCCACTGAAACGTAAAAATTGTTAACAAAAGAAATGTTTATGTTGACCAATAGCACATAATAATATAGTATCAGTTTAGGTTCTAAAATGTACTTGTATTTTTAGATACTGTTAATAACAATGAAATAAAGAACAAAAGAACTTTGTTTACATCTCACCATGCATAGGGTTAATGGTTAGCACAATTCTGATTTGTGTACTCATACTATCCTAGTACAGAGTGCCGAACTTTAACTCAAATTAACAATCCCATTTCGTGTTTTAATCAGTCTTGTTTATGGAAAATCTCTGTTAGGTCCATCTAACCATAAAGCCACGATAGTAATAACCGTTTTGATAACTTATGTTTTACTAATTTCAAAAATTGGGCTTAAAATAACAACCTGGGCGTCAACCGTTATCGCTTTGCATCAAGTCTTTACTCTTGAAGTGCAAATAGAATATCTAATGTGTAAGCTCTAAAATTACGCAAAAAATAATTCAAGCATAGAGACAGAATTATAGAGCTTATATTGGCTGTCTCCTGAAACATAAATACTATCTTTTAAGAGTTAAACTCTGTTTGGCGAACACCATATAATTATGGTACCCAAAGATTTGAAAGAGGTGAGTTCGCCTCCCTCGAGGGAGATATTTTATTCAGTATCTTCTTTTTTCGATGTAATGTACATATAAAACAATCTGACGAGCAAAGTCGATGTTCTATATAGTGTCAATGAAAGTGTTAAGTAGTTTTAACAGCAATTCTTGGAATGCAATACGTTTAAAAAAATGAAATTCCGTTTTCCTCTTATCGGAAAATAATGTTCATATTACAGTCGTCTATGTTCGTGTTGCAAAAACATAATACGTCTGCTAAACGTGTTTCCAATGTGGTGTCTGTCGTGGTCGGGTTCTGCCTTGGTTGTGTCATTCTTTGTTCATGTAATTTTTGTCATTCTACCTTCTTGATCTGTTCCGTCTTCAATGGCTCCAGCCATTTCTCCAATCTTATCAGCATCGGCAACCAATTCACCAACATCTATTCCTGGTGACGATGTAGAGTAGAAGACTATGACTATACTTTTTAAAATAACGATGATATTAGATAGATAGATAGATAGATAGATAGATAGATAGATAGATAGATAGATAGATAGACTGTGTATTCTGTAAAGTTTATTACAATAAAATTTATGCATGTCCAGTTACGTTATTTTGCGGACACTTTCTAGTAAAAGTTTTCAATGAATGTGTGACTGCAAATGTTTAACCTCCATCAGCATAATCTGAACCTCTTAGAAGGCAGGCTGCTTTATGTCTTCTTGTCTGGGTCAGTTCGGGCTGTGTAGAATAAAGCATCATAGCAGAAGTCGAACGCATGTCGTTTGCATACAATCGAGAGTAACCAAAGCACTGCAAACTTCGGTGTCCTGAAAATTCAACCAGATCCGATCAGGTATGTTCGGCTCGTTGACTTTTTTGGGGGTAGGTGTTTTACGGCGCTCGCAACTGCATATGGCGCACTGGACACAGTAAACATTTTCAGTTGGTAGGAAATTTTGAATTTTGCCTGGGTGGCGGCCGAAGCCTACTCTTATTAATGTTGGACCACCGTGGGATCTTTAACGTGCACAAAATTGCACACGGAACCTCCGAGATTTTTCGCCTCGCCCTTGTCCGAGAAGGTATAGATCTTTCCTATCATAAAATCAGGGTGGGATTAAAAGTAAAAGACAGCAGTAAAAAGGAGCCGAGGAGTATCTGTAGAAAGGCGGCAGAAAGAGTCAGGAGCCCGGGAGGGGGAAAAGGATGTTAGGGAGTGGGGGCAGAAAGTGGAGACGAAAGTAGACGACAGAACATTGTTAGAGAACAGGAAAGGATGTGAAAGGAGAGATTTTAAAGAAGAAAATTTTCCGTCGCTATCTGGATTTGAATAAGTGGCGAACACCTTAATCTCTAGGCCACGAGAGCCCCCCAGTTGATATTTGAAACTCCCTGCAATGACCAATTATTAATCAGCCTTTCCAACCGTTCTTGGCTTTCTCCAGCAACGCTTGGATAGAGCTGACGAGTGACGACACATCCGGCCCTTCTGCACCACGGCGTGACACCACGGTGGGGCCTCCCCAGCCTCCACCACCACCACCACGGTACATGGCACGGACCATCTGGGGAAAAATGGAAGACGGTTTTGGTGTAACGTTTTGCAAAAGTAGTGTGGAAATAAGTACCGGCAGTGTAGTTATTGTTAAAGTCCTTCGGTCGTCTTAACAGAAATGCTCGCTCATATCATGACTGTAAGCAGTCGCTAGTGCCATAAAGGCCTTTCCAAATAATAATAGATCTAATAATAATAATAATAATAATAATAATAATAATAATAACAACAACAACAACAACAACAACAATAAATAGCATATGTATAGCGCATAACCCTGCTCTACAGCAAGTTCTACGCGCTTAACACTTTATCATTGGATGTGTCACAATGCAGTGGAATCAGGCTCTGGTCAATTTTTGGGCATGCAAAGTAATGCTTGTTCATCTGTCTTGCTTTTAATGAAAAAAAAATATTCATTTTTCTTCAACACAAGTCGAGATATTTGCGAATGAAGGAGGTGGGGTCACCTGGTTTCAGAGGTAAAATTAGTGAGAAAATGGCTGCCAAACATTAGTTATTTCCTTAGCTTGAGAATCCGTGGAAACTGAAAATTTCCTTTTTTTTCATTAACTTTTTTTCAGTAAAATCCCCTCAGGAATGTGTTCTTTAATAGGCATGAAAAGTGTTGAGCCAAGAAACAAAAGTCCAATAAAAATTCACAAGCCTGCGGGAAAATGCCGGGTTTTTTTTCACTTTGATTATTTTGACACATCGTCGGGTCACTGGTCGGATTCGAACCCACGACCTTACGGTTGCGAGACTGAGAACCTAACCACTAGGTCAACGACGCCACCGAGAAAGCAAGAAAACAAACAGTGAAACAAACAAACAGCAAACAGACAAACAAACATTCAGACAAACAAACGGACAAACAAATAAACAAACAAACAAACAACATACAGAAGGCCTTTTCTTTTCAAAGTACAGCACTTGGTCTTGTACAATAACACCAGCCTTTGAGGAAATATTCAGAGAAGGCCGAAGAAAAAAAAATGATAGGATCTATCTCAGATCAAGCTTTTCTACCTTACTGCACCACAGTTATAAGCACCGCAGGTTTCTTGCAGGAGACAACGAAAACTGCACCTAGATCTAGATGAATTGATCACATTATGTTGTATGTGTACTCGTGTTTTGTGTCAATTCATGGGACAAAATATATCAAAGAATGTTTTCTAAAAATAAGGATGGAATTCTATGCTGGGACGTTACAATCAAACTAAAGATATTTTGCGTTCTAAAGGAAACAAGACGAAGGTTACAATAGAAAAATCCATTTTACATTTTTATGCAGGGCAAATTTGGTGAATCGCCAAAAAAAGTTTATGTTACACATTTTATCACTGGGTAAGAGAAGTTAGTAAAGAAGTAAAATGTAGTGTCTTTTTTATGAACTACATTCTGGCCACCAAAATACCCCAGTGAACGAGAAAGAACGTTGATGTTTTCTAGCTCTATATTGCACAAAATCCTTATACCTTAACAAAAAGACATACCGTCATGAGATGTCTTGACGTTAGATTGGTTGGTTGGTATATTATTCTTAGAGATCTCCATATGGAAAAAGTATGTACCCGTTGGATACCCCTTTTACTTACTGTGAAACATAAACGAGAGAGAATGCTCCAAAGAAAGGCTCAGCATCTTTGAACCCATGGGCCCAAACGACCTGCAGTTATTCTCCGGAGACTCGAAACATGGATTCCCTTTTTCGGAATTTCATCAAAACGTCTGAATCGAATGTGGGAATGATAAAGGCCTGTTGTTTTGCGTTCATGATTTCAAAGCAGGAAGAAGGTTTTTGCTGGGTTTTTTCTTTTACACCATTGGAAAAAATACAGCTGATGAGAGGAAACCAAAGATCGGATTCTCTTACACTATGGTCGTCCGCGACATTGCAGCTCCTCACAGAGCGAGAACCACAACTATTTGTGCATACAAAAGCAAGGGATCCAAGCTATGTCTCATACAGCCTATTGTTCCCAATAGGCTTTCTGTGGCTTCTAGGTATTTCCTATTCTAAAAGATGATCTCGCTGGACGAAAGTTTAACACATTCGAGATCTAGCTAGAGCTGTAAAGTAAGGACCGCGAAGCATTCCAGAAACTAATAATTATCGCTGTGCCTTTCAGAAGTGTTTGTGGAGGCTGAAAGAGATACTTTAAAATATCCATTACTTTTTTAATCCACCCTCGTGGTCTTATCGTATCTTTTCTCTTGTCATCAATTCTCTTATCTTACCGGTAAGACGCTGTAGCCCAACGCTATGCAGCACACGATAATGTTCAGGAACTTCATCATCGCTCGGGGACGATTAAAAAAGAAGGAGTCTTGATAGCTGTAGACCGTGGATGTCAAAACGAATAGATATCTGCTGGAGATAAAAACTTCTGCTGGATCTGGTAGAGGATTCACTCAGTATTTGAGCCTATTTTTATAGCCGCTGAGGTGTGATTCATTTATGTTCTCAATGAGTTGTGCCGCCTCCTTGGTGTTTCTCACGCCATTACAAATTGTTTGAGAAGTACGAAAGCTATTTATTCAACACCTCAGTTGTTCCCATATCCAGCGAAACAACAAGGATGCTTACACGTTGAAGAAAATCATCATCATCATCATCATCATCATCATCATCATCATCATCATCATCATCATCATCATCATCATCATCATCATCATCATCATCATCA
>NW_004797786.1:437832-438750 GCF_000002075.1 Aplysia californica
CCCGGCTGCCTAAGCTGTCTCGAAAAATACTCACCCCTGTCTTGAATCGTGTTTCTTGGGTGACCTTTAAAGAGTGGTGTTGCGGAAAATATGTCGACTCTTAGGTGGGTGCTGTAAATTCCCTATCATTTTTTTACCCGCTTTAGGCTTACATAAAACCGGAACCTTAGTTTGCAATGCGTTTTAGGAATGTGCTTTTAGATTCTGCTGGTCATCCAACATTTAGACCCGATTTCAAAGATTTGAGATTGAACAGAGCGATTTCATTTTTATCTTCTATATTTTTTTACCCCTGTCAGGCAAAAGTGAACACGCTTTAAAAGACATTCAGAGTAGAACAAGAGGACACAACCGCAACAACATTAGCAACAAAAAGAACAGAAGCAGCGATAACAGTAAAACAATACAGCAATATCATCAGCAGTTATAACAGCAGCTGCAGCAACATCAGCAAAGACTAAAACAAAAACAAAAACGACTACAGCAGTGGCGACAATAATATCAACAGCAACAACAAGAACAAGAGCAGTAAGGACAACAACGGCAACAGCAACAACAACCACAACAAAAACAACAACAAAACAACAACAAAATAACAACAAAACAATCAAAAGAGCAATACTTTCACGCGCCAATCACAACGTGACAATAATAATAATACGCTTTCTGTAGATGGCAAGCTAAAAAGGTTAATTCCACGAGACAACGAGATGGCACCACGTCAGAAATTTCTTTTTGGCAGGTGTAAAGATCTATTAACGGGCATTTCCTAGCTGCTGACTACCGACACTGGTTCATATAGCGACTAATACCGCAAAGACATAACTTATGTTTGTAGACATAGCCCGAAATGCAATACTTGTTTTTACAGTGACAGATCATGTTGTTCTGATACTGGATCAATTTGAGTATTTCTCG